>NC_090885.1:7504674-7507174 GCF_036669925.1 Montipora capricornis
GAATCTCTCCACGCCTGCTGAAACTTGCTGAGCCAGGAATTCTCGGTTCTCTTACAAAATTAATCAATCGGTGCATCATTTATAGCTCCTGGCCTACAGATTGGAAAATTTCCATTGTCTCTCCGATCTATAAAAAAGACAGCGAGACTCTAAAATCTAATTACCGTCCTGTATCTGTGTTATCGACTGTTTCAAAAATAGCCCAAAGAGTTATCTTTGATCAGCTATACGAGTTTTCTCTTGACTTTCTCAGTGGGAATTTGTCTGGTTTCCTGAAAGGACATTCATGTACAACAGCCCTTCTCAAGACATGCGAAGACATTTGGGAAAATTTAGACTCTAGCGAATACTCTGCAGCAATTACTATAGACCTCTCCAAAGCATTTGACTCTATTAACCATAATTTGCTTCTTACAAAGCTGTCAGCGTATGGTGTAACTGAAGACGCCCTACAACTTTTATGTTCTTACTTGACTGATCGAAAGCAACATGTCAAGATAGACGGTAATTTGTCAGATTGGCAAATTATGAAGAGTGGAGTTCCTCAAGGTTCAATCTTGGGCCCCCTTCTCTTCAATATATATATGAATGATGCGAACTTTTCAGATATTTCGTGCTCCTTAAGATTTTATGCCGATGACACTACGGAGTACTCTTCAAGCCTTTGTCCATCCACCTTGAAAATAAACCTACAAAAAAACCTTGGTCTACTCGTCTCCTGGTTCCATAAGTACTTCCTGGCAATCAATCATAGTAAATCTCAATCTATCGTCTTTAACAGAGCAACTTTACCAACGCCCTTTGTTATCGAAAGTAATGAACTGGATTACGTTTCACAGATCAAGCTCCTCGGAGTAATCATTGACAATTCACTCTCTTTTAAGGCACATATTAAAGAAATCTGCCGGAAAGTGAACATAAAAGTTTCAATTCTTCGTCGCATTCGTAAATTTATACCCTTAGATATTATGATTAAATTGTACAAAGCATTTATTCTGCCTCATTTTGAATATGCATCACCTCTGTTCATAGTTCTAAGTAAAGGTCTGTCTGCGAAACTAGAGTCAACCAACGCATTCGCTTTTAAGGATTCTTCTTAATTAATATCACTCTAAATCGACTGCTTATGAAGAGTTACTTAACATCGCACATATTAAAAGCCTGGAACACCGACGCATAGAACAAGCACTGACACTCGTATACAAAAGTATTTATGGCCAGGCACTAAACTGCATTCAGGAAAAGTTTATCCTGCGTAGCAACGGTTACAGCCTACGGGGCCATCTTAACATTGTTATTCCAAGACCAACCTCATCTTATATGCAACATTCTTTCACGTACCAGGCTAGTAAACAATGGACCAATCTACCAGACAAAATAAGGATGTCAGAATCCCTTTCTACATTTCGGAAGAACTTACAAAACATACAATTGTCTTCATCGTATTACTGCAGCTGTATTTTTTCAAATAGACAGTCTAATTACCAATATTTTCTTTTATTGAATTTAATTCTTATTTCTTATTTTTCACTCATTACTTGTACATGTAAGATTATCTTAATTATCACATTGTAATTTTTATGACACATTTGCATTTAAACGAGCTATCGCTCATATGCGATATGTGTTTAAATAAAATTACTTACTTATTACTTACTCCGAACTTCACAAATTGACTCGAAGGTGTGAAAATGTGAATTCTGTACATGCATGTAAATCGTTCCTCATTTTGAAGACAATAAGGCATCAAATCAAATGTTATTCACACAACAACAACGCTTACCTTTTAATTTGAGTTGTTGTGAGTATTTCCTTGCGTGGATCAGCATTTAAAGAGTAAAACTAACCAAAAAATCGTCACCACAAAAGCGTGATCGTAGATGAAACGTTTGAATATACCGCGAACTTGCAAGAGCTGGACTGGTTACCGCTGACTGCTGACCAAAACGAAAAAAGGACTCACTAGTTTCCAGTCCTATCGCTTACGTGTTGTCCAAGATGGCGGAGGAAATCTTACTACGGATTCATTTTAAATGAGCAAGATTCGAAAGATACTGGAGTTCATTGAAAGGATTAAGTGCTGACTTGGAGTGTGTAATTTTCAAGAGTAATGCATCATGTTCCTTTTGGAATAAGGCCGATTATGAGACTCAGAGAGCAAGGTAATCCGTTGATTGGTATTTCTCACAATCTATTGAATACATCGGAATAAAAGCTTTCTTTTTCATTTCTCCGTGTACAGAGTGATTTTATGTTCAAAGTTTGGAGCCTTTAAAGGACATTTTTTAAGCAAAGTACATGTATTACGAACAGTGAATTAACTCGAAAGATATCATATTCACATTGGCATGCTTTGAATAAGACCAAACCTTGTTTAATGTTATACATTGTATATGTATTGAAGGTTGAAGTTGAAGTCATTTTTTCAAGGCACTAGATGAAATCAAATCCTAAAAGGGCACTTAAACTTTGATTGTTGTCTCACTGGCACATTCAGTGC
>NC_090885.1:7519674-7544674 GCF_036669925.1 Montipora capricornis
ACGTAACCAAAAAGTACGGATTTGTCTGCAGAACAGCAAGGACCAGATGTTCGGGAAACTCTTCTCAAAATGCAGCCCTGACCAACTAGTTGGATTTTACTAAAACAATTATTCCTCTCGCCCTCATGGCCTCTGAGTCAATAGCCCATTCGGCCTTCGGCCTCATGGGCTACCGACTCAAAGCCCATTCGGGCTCGAGGAATAATTGTTAAATATAAAAAAAAAACACCGAAAAAAAGGAACACCCACTTCTAAAAAGCACTAACTTGATATATGTGTGACAACACGTAAATTGTGTTTGTGCGTTTGTAAAAGGTCTTTTTTAACATTATATAAAGATAGACTGTGATAAAATTGGTGAGAATAGAGGCTCCAAAGATATATCTTACAGCCCCTTTTACGGAACTGGAGGCAGGGACCCTGGCAACAAGTGAATTGTCTATTCGTCTTGTTAATCAGAATTGCATCTTGTTGTATCTTGCTTTTGCTTCGGTCGAGAGTCCCATTTCATGCGAGCTTCCAGCGATTTGAAGGGGATTTTGAGGGGGTTTTCCCTTTTTTACTTTAGGTGGGGTTTTGAAGAAAACGAAGAAATTGATCAGATTCATTGATAATTGAAGATCTTGATGTTCCTTACACTTGTAGATCAATAAGATCAGGATAGCCGTTTCAAGTTGATTTTCGTTTTTGGGTCTTAGGGCTGATGTGGTCGTTTTCTACCCACCCACAGATGTTTATTTCCAAGCAATAGGATCGGATAGCATCGAGCAAGCTATCCTCTTCGAGCGGTGCCCGCAATGCGCGCGAGTAAAGACAGAACGCGTAAGTGGCAGGCTAGGGCGACCCCGTCCCGGCCATCTCGCGTCTCTTTCTGGTGCTCACTCGCCTGTCTCCTCCGCAGAAGCATGTTTGCTATTATTACTGGAATACCAAGCGGGAGCCTCTGCGGAGGAGAGAAGCGAGGGGCACCAGAAAGAGAAACGCGAAATGACTGCGGTGCGGTCGCTCCGGTTTAGCGCTCTTTGCTGGCTTGCATCGCTCACCGCTCGAAAAGAATAGCTCGCTTGAGCCTACCCTTTGCCAAGGTGTGGCTGTACCCTCCGCCTTTTTCGTTTTTTCCCCTACCTTCTTTCTACGCCTCTATTCTGAGTTTTTACGCAAACCCCAATACCGATATCTGTCAGTGATCAAAACAATTTTATCTTCAATATCTTTTTGTTATGAATATGTAATCGGGGCATTTCGGTTTTTCAAGTGACAAGGATGATCGATTGATAGCCATTCTTTTGGATCACTTCCGTCGCTTGAAGTCTGTCCGGGTTATTTATCCAAAATTTTCAAAAAAGTTCTTCGTCTAGGGGTATCCCAGAGCCGATGTACCCGGGTATTCTTTGAAAGGGGTTTACTACCATGCCCAACTAGAAGAAAGGGTTTCGCTGGTTGATAAGACGAAAGTTGACTCACTGCTATTAATTCCACAGTCCCCTTTAGCTGTAGAGGACTTAAATATGTCCTGTGGTCTCGGTTGGAACTGAACATCCATCTGGTCAATTGCTGTTCTGCAGCCAACTCCGTGGGACGGCTTCGTCACGTGATGTTATAACACAAATCAGATAATATTTTACTCGACGCAATGGTACTAGTGCCGTTTCGTAACAGTGTTGTTCATGGTTAAAAGAGAATTCCAAAACGAAAAATCGTGCTAAAAACGTTCAAAAAAAGAAAGAACCCTACAACAACGAGACGATAATTTTGTCAGAATGTCATGGAATGTGCAACTCTTTTGCGTGACATTCGTTTTGGAATGCGAATTATTGGTGAAAAAGGTCGTAAGGTTTTCTTTTACTCTTGATTGGTTTCTTCTTCTTAATTTTTTTTTTCTACAGGCAAGAAAAATATTTGAGTGATTGACTTTATCATTTATGAACGAATTACGGTAAGCAAGAACTGCAAGGACGCACATCTTCATTGATCATGTTTTGTTGACCTTTTCGGTCAAAAATTGGGTAAGATAGAGAGCTCCTAGGACTACATCGCGTTATTTTAAACCAACAGTAACAACAGCAAGTCTACCCAATTCTCTTCAACTTTGTAATAAGTTTCGCTGTGTATGTGAATCAAATTTTACGTCAATTTATTGGACTACGCATCAACGCGATCGACGACTGTTATCTTCGTCTAGACCTAAGATAAATAAAATGATATGTGGTGTGCTTGTATGATCGTTAAATATATTGAAAGGTCATTGAAGTACTTCAAGGCGCTCTTTGCTGCCATTTTCAATCAGAAAGAGAAAAAAGATGCATTATTTGTAAACTGAAGGTTTGGCCGTGACCTCTTGCGTGACATGCATCCGCTCAGCAATTTGCATTGAATTTCTGGTCAAAATAGCCCGAACTCTTTTCAAACTGGATGCGCTAATTTTTGCGGGCCAAAAACGACAGTTGGAGAAAATGACCTACAAAGATAAAGCTTTCAGCTGATGTACAATATGACACGTAAATTTATATACTAGGATTTTTATAGGCCTTTAAAGTTGGCCTTTATTTCACCTCAACCCAAAAGATTGAAAGTGGGTTATTTCAACGGGTTTTTATGTTGTCTTAAACTTGACAAAATTACATGAAGTTTACATTTTTTAAACGACAAAGGGTCCTTTTACCAATATCCAAAATAGCAAACCAGGAATTCAACGCGTTGTCGCATACGGAGTTAACGAAGTTGCAGAATTTTTCATTGTTTTTCCGGGGGATTGGGGGCCGCCTCGGCGTAATTTGAACTTTTGGATTTTTCGGAAAAAGCAAAGCGCTATGGAACTTTTTATTTCCATTTTTGAAAATAGTTCACCAAATGGGTCTTTTAGGTAGAATAAAATAAATTGTGAAATTTTGCAACTGTCAGCGGATTCTCGATATTTACAGTCAGAGCCTCCTAAATCCCTGACCTCGAGGTCACAGGTAAGCGATAGCAGATCCAGATGAATCAGTCTCTCTTTATAGGACAGTTCACCTTGCTTGATTTGTAGAATCCAGCGTGTAGCTCTTCTCTGAACATTTTCAGCTTTCTACTTTAGAGTTGAGTGGCTGGGAGACCACACCTCAGTTGCATAGCTCATTTGGGACTTCACTAGTGCCAGGTACAAGGATCTTCTAACCTTGACGTCGGTCAGCATGGGACAAGTGCGACGAAGAAGACCGAGTAGCTTATTCGCTTTAGCAGAGACCATGAGAACTTGAGTTTCCCACGTTAATTTGCTTGTTATCATGACACCGAGATCTTTCTCCTCGTTCACGCGTTGTAAGTCAACGTGGCCAAGGTGGTAGTCATAACGCACTGGATTTTTCTTCCGCGTCACTGTTAAGACCTTGCACTTTGATGCGTTGAAATTAATATTATTGTGAAGACTCCAGGAATCTAGGTTTGTTAAAGCTTGCTGCAATTTATCTGCACCTGGATATGATAAGATACTTCCATAAAGCTTGGTGTCATCTGCGTAAAGGGCTGTCAGAGAACCATCAGGCAAGGCACTTGGTAGGTCGTTAATAAAGATAATGAAGAGTAATGGGCCAAGCAGACATTCTTGGGGCACTCCGGAGGTTACGGTGGCCCAACTGGAGGTGAATCCATCTACAACAACTCGTTGCTGCCGATCCTGCAGGTAGTTCTTGAACCAATTATGCAGATGTCCAACTACTCCATATCTCTCAAGCTTCTCAAGAAGGATGGCGTGGTCCACAGAATCAAATGCTTTGGCAAAGTCCGGATACAAGATGTCTGTTTGAATGCTGTTGTCGAGATTTTTTTCCAGTGGAATGTAGGACTGACAATAACCGAGAAACACAGGAGCGATTTGGCATGAAACCGTGTTGTAATAGGGTGATAACGTTTTTTATATAATAGTAGAGACGTTTTCCAATACAGCATTCGAGTACCTTGTTTACCAGACACAAAAGGGAGATAGGTCTATAGTTTGAAGCAAGCTCCTTAGAGTCTTTGAACAGGTGTTAGGTTAGCTTCTTTCCATTCCTTGGGCAAACAAGCTGTTTTGAGCGAGATGTTGAACATCATGCAAAGACTCGGTTCAATCTCATTAGCACATTCTTTAGGAAGTCTGGCCGGAATCCCATCGGGACCACAGGCTTTCGTGATGTCAAGGTCCATTAGACACTTTGCGACTTCGTTAACCAAAATAGTTAATTCAGACATAAGCGGCCATGCAAACGATTGATCATGAATATTCAAGTAACTAGTGTTTACGTTTGTAGTCGACTGTGGCCTAAAGACAGAGGAAAAATTTAAGTTGAATAATTCTGCTTTATCAGCAGAGCTGGTTGCGGTAACACCGTTGTAAGAGATAACACTTGGTTTTCCTCGTGAGTGCAAAATTGCCTTATGGTAGCTCCAGAACAATTTTGGATTGTCTTTGAACGAAGACTTGATTTTCTTTAAATAATCTCGATGCTTAGCTCTAATAACATATTTGACTTCCTGGCTTAAAGTGTGCAATTTCAACTTGTTGGTTGCAGTTTTCTTACGCCGGTGTTTTCTCAGCGCAGTATATTTCTTTCTTGGACAATGACGGGCTTAAGAGTCTATCCAAGTAGGTGAGTTAGTGTCCTTGACTATTTTGACAGGAATACACTCAGAGACAGCAGTCAAAAATAGATCTTTCCAAGTGAGCTAGTACTCATCAATATTCTCAGAAAAAGCAACGTCAAAAGAAACGTGCTCTAAAGAGCGACGCAGTTCGGCAAAGGTCCCTCTTTTAAAGTCATAAACTTTGCGGCGTACCGGGTTTGCTCGATAAAACTTTACTCTAATCAAGAAATCAATAATATAATGATCTGACGGAAATTCGCTAACTCCCGGGCTGTGTGTGGTGGAAACACCTTCGATTACTTCAGGACAATTGAGCAAAATCAAGTTTGTTTCCAGCAATACGGGTTGGACCGTAAACGAACTGAAATAGGAAGTTGTCTCCCATTAAGTCGCAAAAATTGTTACCAGTGCATTTCCTCCAATATTAACAGCAGAAGATGAATCCGTCCAGTCCAAGGCGGGAATGTTGAAAAATCGCAAACTACTAACACACAGCTAGATTCAGGGTTGCTCCTCTGGGGGCCGATAAAACGTGTAAAGGATAAGTGATTTGCTGCGTGTAAATATTTCAACCGCCACCATTTCGGTGTAGTCTCTTTCAAGATCTTTACGGCGTATGGATTGCAGATCTGATTTAACAGCAATGAGGACACTACCACCAGTCTTGCAAGCCCTATCTCGGCGAAAAATTGAATAGCCTGGAAGTAGTTCGCTGCTTAACACCGTATCATTAAGCCATGTTTCGCAAATACAAACCAGATCATAAATACCAGTAAGTAAACAAACTGCCTCAAGGGGGACTCCCTTACGAAAATGACAGGGCTTCTTTTTGTCCCTTTTTGGAGAAAAAATTGTGGATTTATACTGCTTAATATGATGCTGAGACCAAACAGCTGGAATGACTGGAACTGTAAGACAATTTGGTACACGAGCAAATAACTTTTACTTATGAATAATTCATAAGTAAAAGTTATTTGCCAGTCATCATCAAAACAAGGTTCTGTTACCTTTAAGGGTTGTCAGGGAAAACCCCTCCTTAGCAAACTGCATCCTCATGTTTGGATTCCCATTGATTTAATGACTTTAACGAGATAGGCAAATTTGTTCTACAATAATACTCAAATACCATTATAGTCTTTATAGTTCACTCCTCGAGTCACCAGCTTCAACTTTGATACTTTGTTCTAAAAGCCAAAGCAACGCAAAGCAAGGCATGGTGGAGGTGATGATTAATCACTTGTTTTGGTTCAAATGAAGAAAAAGAAAGTCAAACTAATAATAGCACTTTAATTAATTTAACCCTTTCACCCCTAAACCGGCCATACTTAGCATTTACTCTGTCACACCAGACGATTTTACTTGTCAATGGGGAATCCCCAGGAGTCAATGGGTTAATCACTCACTAAGAAATGTCCCAATAAAATACTATGTTCCACTAACGACCAAAACTGTAGTAGTAATTTGAATTACAGCTAAGGTCTGTCAAATTTCCATCTGAGTTACCTGACAGCTCTACAGTACTTACAATAAAAGCTTAAAACTAACTATGTGACAGACATAGGATATCTACACATAAGGAATAACAAAAATAAATCAATTGCTATCCAAAGATCATATTGCAAATACACCAAAAGGTAACAGTTGATTGACAAGTTCCTTGTGCAAAATGGTAGAGCATGTTTGAAGTCCCGCAGGACCAACATGAGAAGTTATGATAAAAACTTTAAACATATTTTTTACCGAATTATTTTACTGCCATCAAACCCAATGAGACCTTATGCGTGGGACACTGTTTCTAGCTGCAGTTCCAAATCACGTAATACATTAATAAATTTTGCCATCTCAGAAAAGAACAAACATGTGGGATGTAACCAAAAAAAGTTCAAGGCAATAAAGGAACAACTATCTACTGTCAACCATACTTGACTCAAAACAGAATTTCCTTGATCCAACAACACATGACAGTCCCCTAAAACCAAAATTACATCATTAATGCTTCCAGAAAACAATAGTCTTAAAAAAAAAAATTTGAAAAACAGTCACGAACTTGAATCTATAGATATCTATATACCAAACATTGTGTTAACTAACATGGATTTTGATTTTGATTTTAAACTCAAATTAATTGCAAATCCATAACTTGGCCTGGTAACTACTTGAACGCAAGGATCGTTGAGTTGTGACGGCTAAAAAGTATAATAACTTAGACATTCACCAGAAAAGGGAATATTAATGACCTTAAAAGCAGCTATTTAAAATATTTGATACTAGGCTTACTTTCCCAATGACACAATCACATTCAAAATTCAATTCACATCTGATCGAATCATTAATCATTCATGTAGAGGTGCCGATCGTAAGGAGTAAAGCAGAAAAAAATAACCTTCACGCTGAACAATATTGCCATTTCCCTGCCACCTGGTACAAGGCAATTCACACATGAACGGAAACCTTGGAATCCTCCTTTCCGCACATTACAGTAACTTTTTGTACCCGGTGGCAACAAACTTTCCACATCAAAAACTGCGTAAAAAAGTCACCTGTTTCGCAGCATAATTATTTAATTATTAGTTACTACATATTTGTCAACAATCAATCCTTTTGTAATCAGTATCTTTAATTTGTTAAACTAGTGTTTTTGTGTAACCTTATTGTCTTTTATAGGTGTGTTCTTGTAATTGACTTGCCCCGCCTTGATTAGCTTTCTCTAGCTATTTGCGGGGCAAGCCATACATTAATTATTGTATTTAGCTAAATAAAGTTGTTGTTCTTGTTGTTGTTGTTAAAAACACTTTTCGCCGGTGAATCGCAAAGTTGAAGCAAGAACCAATCAGCTGTAGGGCTGATAATGCATCAGCAGCCCGCTGTCAGTCAGACTCAGTCTTTTGCGGCCCGGTGAGCGTGTGTTTTGAAGAGGCCGATTTTCTATTTGGCCTCGTATATTGATAATAATGGCGAATAACATGAGCAATGGGAGCTCTTGGTCTCTGGCTGGTGAAAGTTCGATCTATTCCAAAGACGACGATCCGCCGTACAAGGCTCTTTATGGCGTGAGGAAGGAGAAGAGACAAGGTATCTACCAAACTGAAGGAATGGCCTGTTCTGTCTTGGTCAAAATTAAAGACCACGGGGAAGTGGTGTGTTTTGTGACTTGGTCTGGTGTAACTAAAGACTTCAACAAACCAGCTCAAGTGAATCGGTTTTCAAGTCACTTTGGAAAATACTCGCTTCAAGTCGATTCGGATTCAACCGTCGCGACGTTTGGCCGTTTCTCGTTTCTTCCAGTGGGTCCTATTATCAATAGTACTAGTAATGCCCCATCTTCAAAACGGAACGATTCATTGGTCGTTCTTGCTTTTAAAGCTCCAGAAAAAGAAGAACTTACTTCGGACTTGGAGGCTTATTGCTTTGTTGGGTCTGAGAAACTTCTACTAAAATTAGAGTTCCAAGAAGACACTAAGCTGCATAAACCAGTGACATTTAGTGGAGAGGACAGGCAAAAGCTGGAGTGGTCTTCTGTGCTTGGAGCCCCCATTATTGTCAAAAACAAACGGTCCAAGTCATCCAGCAACATTGGCGTATGGTCTGTTGTGGGAATACTGGGACTCAGTCAGGAACAAGAACTTTGTCCATATTTTGTTACGAATGAAATATTTGGTGAGTTTAGTTGGGTTTGATTTTTCGTTGGGGCTAAATCACAGTTCATGGGTCACAGGTCAGTGTGCATGTCTCGGTGCTACAGATAAATAAACAATACCAGAAGCATTGTTTCAGGTCTTGGGGAAACTTTTGGCTTAGCTGTTCATCACTGGAGCAGGAAATCTAGTCTTAACCTGTGGAATGTGACCTGTGTTTTAGACCTGCCTTTGATATTTAGATACCTAATTCATTCTTTCGTAATTTTACAAGAGCATGAGTGAGGGATGACAACTCTAACAAACACTGTTGCAAGAGAAGGTGGTGGACAAAACTACCCCAATGTCCTTAACCCTAAAATGGACTAACTTGTAAAAATACCATTTCAAATGAATGCTATTTAAAGAACTGAATTGATTTATAAGTACATTGCACATACCTTGTTTATTTTTTGTCCGCACGGCCACATGCAACTAAATCCAGAAATTGCACCGGTTTTACTTCACTTGTGTGAAGTAATCGTCCATTTATCGAAAGCTAACCTATTTAAAATGGGTGCTTAGAATTAAATACTGTTGATCAACGCAGTTTAAAATGGATGTTTAGGCTTAAGTAAGCATGATTTGAGACACTGCTTACAAATAGACAAACAGTACTCATTTGAAATAGTATTTTCAGGGTTGTCCATTTGGTTAGTCCATCAGGGTAGTCCATGAGCTGGGGGTCAGTGTTTTGTCCACCAAGAATCTGGAATATTTATGGGCATGGAAGAATCAGAAAATTTGGTGAAAATGCAGAAATCATTGGTGTTGTGCTTCCCCTAAAAATGGCTACCGCATGGTGATGTTTGTTTCCCCGCACCTGCAATAATTTTTGTAATTAATTATTCATAAGCAAAAGAACACACAGAAAAAGTGCATTCAGACAGAAATACTCTGACAATATCTGAAGAAATAAATATACCTACAGCCCATTACAGAGAGTTCGGATTAAGTTGTAAACTTATTTTCAGCTATTTTTAGCTACATTTTATTTTTTTATTTAAAGTAAAGTTTATTTAAGACTCAGTGCAGCAATATAGACAGTATAAGGCTTAATTACTGAGCTATATACAATATTATATACCTAAAATATAATTACTACAACTATATTAAGAATAAATCAATAGAAGCTACTTAATGTACTTATAGGTGACAAACTCTTGCGTGCGCCTTGTTCTACAAGAAGGACGCATGATATGACTAACGCCAGATCTGAGATTGTAATTGTGAACAAACTCCTCCCGTTTGGGGAGTATAAAGTGCAAGGGGTGGTTCTCATATATACCAATATATATAAACCTGGCACAGATGGGTGCGCCTCTCAAATGTTGTTAGATTGAGTGCAATTAACGCTTCATTGTAATTCATTAACGGAAAATGATGCGCATAGCCCTTTTCTGAATGCTCTCTATCTTATAGGATAGAAAGGATCTGGTATATTTTGCCACACGGGTGCAGCGTATTCTAGGATAAAACAAACAACAGTTGTATAAACTTTTGTTAATGAAGCTGGAGGCGCGCCACATTGCTTAAGGACCCTTAGAGAGTAAAGTCTCTTGTCTCCCTTTTTCACAATATGTTCTACATGATAGTTCCATTTCAGGTCATTACTTAAATTAACACCTAATAACTTATATGTCAGGACTCTCTCAATGGGCCATTTCCGAGTTGCTGTTTGTTTCGGTTTCGAAGTGGGTTGTGCACCAGGACTCGCTTTGAAACTGAGGCATGCAGCAACTCGGAAATGGGCTATTGGATTACCACCAATTACAATAGGATTCACAATAAGATTATGATTGCTCATAAAATTAGTTAGCATTTCCTTGCATTTAGTGGGATTCAGTTTCATTCTATGATCTTCAGAAAGGGCATAAATATCATTTGTAGCAAGGTTAAGTAAACTGACACTATTCCTGGAAATTATCTCAAGGGCTGTTGTATCATCAACAAACTTCATTCTAAGATACCATGAGCGCAATAAATTATTTGTCATGATCGTAAACAAGATGGCTCCGAGCTTGGTGCCTTGGGAGTTTTCCACTCAGATATAACGTTTTCGATCCCCACAGCCTGAGTCCTGTTACACAGAAATGCTGTTATCCAGTTTACTAGGACAGGATGCACATGCATCCTCCTTAGCTCCTCAATTAGAACCATATGATCAATCATATCAAAACCTTTAGAGTAGTCAGCGAAAAACAGTCTAGCACCACAGTTCCCTGTATCCACTGCTTCATACACCGCCTGAAGCAAATACATGTACACTAACACGTTGGTGGTGGAATGCCCAGCACGTGCAAATTGACGTGGGTCAATCAGAGGAGACACTTATGTGATCAAGCGATCCTCCGTAAATCCTTCAAGCACCTTAGCAAGAGTGCACGTTAGAGTGATCGGTCGCAATCTGTTTCTATCTGCTGCGGAGGAGAAATTTTAGGAATTGGATTCAACAGTGAGGCCTTCAGAGCGTCAGGAAAATAACCCTCCGTCAGGGTGGGATGTATTGTAAATATCCTTGACAACTGGTGCCAGTTCTTGAGCAAAGTCCTTTAGTACTCTGTTCGGGATGCAGTCAGGACCAATAGCCTTTCCGATCTTCACAGCTGAGAGGGCCTGAAAAGCTTCCCACTCAGATACCTGGAATTCAGGGGGAACTTCCTGAGGGACCAGGGGTGGAGGCTCCAGGGGTGTAAAGTGATCTATCAAACTGATAAAAAAATTGTTCTCCTTATTTGAACGGGAGAGCATATCTGGGCAGTTCTGATCCAGGAATTGATATTGCCAATCTTGCGTAATGTCCTTTCCAGACAAGTGTTTAAAATGGATCCACCAATTCCTACTAGACAAATTATCAAGCTAAAGATCATCAACTTTATTCGTAAGAATAAAGTAAGAACGTTTAGCAGACTTCAACCTCTTTCTGGACATTATTTCTCCACATCTTATAGCTGTTAGAGTCCTTGCCATATTTAATGAAAGCCTCTTGCATCTTTTTAATGGATGACTTTAGCCTTTCAGTTATCCAGGGTCTATCTGTACTAGTTATTGATCTTAAACATTGATGTTCATTCTGCCTTCTTCACAATTCTTGTAGGTTGCTGGATGGATCTACCATTCATGTCTTTTGCCTTCTTCAACTATTTATGACGTGTCTGAATCTGATCTTATCACTAGTAAGGTGTGTTAACCCTTTGACGTCCAAACCGGCCTAAACCGGCCAGTATTTTACTCAGTCTAATGCCAGATGATTTTACTTGTCAATGGGAACCCCTGGGAGTCAATGGGTTAAGTGTCTCTGTTATTGTTAACCTCTTTTCATCAAGGACCTTTAAATGCTTTAAGACAGAATACACCAGAATCACATCCAAAGGCACCTCAATCTCCCAGCCTAGCATCAGCATTTTTTGGGGTTTCACAAGTGCATTCATGGACTGAACTTCTATAAGCCATCATACGGGTTTGAAGTTGGAGGTCCCAATCCTCTTGGCTTCCTTGAAGTTTAACGTGCGGTTATAGCGCTCCACCTGGCCATCTGACTGTGGGTGGAGGGGAGGGGGGTGTTCTGGTTTTTTCATTGTCCAAGGGTTTGTATACCTCGGCCATAACTTTGGACTCAAAGCTGGTCCCGTGATCACTGTGCAGTTCATGAGGTACTCCAAATCGACACACAAACTCGGAAACCAGCGATTCAGCTACTGTTGCAACTTCTTGGTTGGGTATACTCTCCGTCCACTTTGTAACGTAGTCAGTTACAACAAGCACATATCTATTCCCATGAGGAGTCAGAGGCAAGGGCCCTAATATGTCCATTGCGAACCCTTCCATTGGTGTACAAACTATGTACTGCTGTAACGGAGATCGCCATTTCTTCCCCCAGCTCTTCTTAGCACCACACTCCTGACAAATCCTGACCCATTTCTTGACATGTGAAGTAAACCCTGACCAGCAATAATGTGCTTTCATGGATGCAAGTGTCTTGCTCACCCCCTGATGGCTGGCAGTTGTGTGGTTATGTCTTATGATGCACCCTAAGTGCAGTCTCTTGCAAATTCCGTGGCAGTATAATCTGGTACGTCTTTCTGTCACCACCTCCTTCCTCCCATCTCCTACACAGTACTCGATCATGGATTTCCACTTGTTCCCACTGGGCCCAGAGTGACTTGACAACCTGATCATATGGGGATACATCTTCCCACTTTGGTCTGCCAGGACTTTGTTCCTTAACAGACTTGGATCTGTTGCCTGTTGAAGACGAAGATATTCCCAGGTCCAGGTGGGTTCTAACTTGATGGTGTTGGAGCTGGGACTAAGTAGATCGTTTGGCAGGCAATGCTCACCAGTAACTGAAGATGGTTCTGCGTCACTCTTCTCAATGTGAGGACTATCCGCTTCCTCTTCAGAAAGCTCATCTGTCTTGGAAATCGAAATCTCATTATTTACAGCGACGCTGATCAGTTGTTCAGCTTTCTTCCACTCTTTACACCACTTACAGCCTGCAAGGTCTTTGTAACATGGCATCTGCATTGGTATGCCGTTGGCCTTCCCGATATTGAATCTCATACTCAAATGGACTCAGAAACTCTATCCACCTTGCCAATTGTGCCTCTAGCTCTTTAACTTTCAGCACCGAGCAGAGGGGTGCATGGTCAGTTCTGATGCGAAACTTCTGGCCATGTAAGTAATAATGAAAATGCTTTACAGACTCCACAACAGCAAGTAGCTCCTTCCGTGTCACACAATAATTCCTTTCTGCTTTAGTCAACATTCTGCTGGTATAAGCAACGGAATATTCCACTCCGTCCTTCAACTGACTTAAGACAGCTCCGATTCCATGATTACTGGCATCCAAGTCAAGTACAAACTCCACTGCTACAGGAGCAGTAGACAGCAGGTTCTTCAACATGTCAAATGCCGACTGGCACTCTGGCGTCCAAACAAAGTCAATTTCAGCTTCGGTTAGCCTGTGAACAGGTGTGGCCACTTGAGCAAAGGTGGGAACAAAACATTGATAATAACTAGCAAGTCCTAGGAAGCCCGTAACTTCCGTGGCATTCTCTGGCACCAGCGACTCACATGCCCGATCACCCTTAGCAGGATTTGTCTCAATACTTCTTTCAGACACGATGTGGCCCAAGTATGCAACACTACTCAGGAATAGCACACATTTGCTAGGTTTCAGCTTAAGTCCAGCAGATTCAAATCGCACGAAGACTACGTCCAAAAGCTTCAGTTCTTTCAGAAAAGTTTTTACATACCCAATGGTGTCGTCTAAGTATACCAAGCAGGTTTCAAACCTCAGTCCTGCTAAAATCAATTCCATTTGATCGCTCAAAAGTACTTGGTGACGAGGTAAGGCCAAAGGGGCATGACGTTCCACTCATAGAGACCAGAGATGGTTACAAAAGCAGCTTTTCCCTGCTAGCTGGGTCCATTGGGACTTGCCAATACTCAGAAGCTAGGTCCAACATGGAGAACCACTTTGCTCCTGAGAGGGCACTCAGAGAGTCATCAATATGTGGGAGTGGATAAGCATCTTTAATGGTCACTGCATTGACCTGCCTATAGTCTACACACAATCTTTGAGGGCCATCCTTCTTCGTCAACACTACAGGGGACGACCACGAGCTGTTTGACTTTTTGATGATGTCTCGTTGCAATAAGTCCTCCTCTTCAATCTCTGCATGCTTCGATGGTGATGCACGTCGAGGTTGCTGTTTAATGGATCTTGCGTCGCCCGTATCGATGTGGTGTTTTATCAATTTGGTTCTGCAAGGTCCTGTTCTGATAAGGAAAATACGTCCTTGTGTCGTTGCAACAACTTAGCAACTGCATGGCTTTCCTCCTCCATCAACTGTTCTTCGCTACGCTCCCACAGTTCTTTCAATGGACCTGGTAATGTTTCCTTGACTCTTCCTCTGGGTGGTTTCGGTGACGTTCACTTGTGGTGCTCTCTGAATCTAATTGAGGCAATTCCAACTCTGTAACACTACTTACCGCTTTGGCCGCAGCTACAACAGTTTGAGCACCAAGGGTCTGTGTTTAATCAGACGTGTTCAGATTTTGCACAGGCACAAGGCTAGTTCCTCTTGCTGAAGCCAAAGTTCTGCCGATGTAAAGTCCCTTTTCCTGAAGGCAAGTGCCACAGGGCTCCAAGATTCGCAATCCTTGCTTGACACTTAATAAAATAATAATAATAATTTAATCATTTCTATCGCACCAGGAACCACCACTGGACAACAGTACCCTCTCCAAAGGCCGCAAGCAGAAGAAACTGTTGCCAATAATCAACCTCCTGCGCAGACTCACACCTCACCCACGCAATGGACCTGAGAAGCTTGCAACTCTACCTAGCCAAGACAACCCTCAGGCACCCACTCTTGGGAACACAAGAACAAGAACGAGGATCATCAAACCTCCTTTGAGATTAAAAGACTATGAACTGACCTAGTGGTCTACATGGACTACCAATTTTTCATTCTCTTACACCTTTTACAGCGCTCATTGCTGTATTTGTTTGTTATGTTGTTGTTGTTGTATACATTTTTTTCTTCCATAAGGGGGAGATGTTGGGAACTAGCCCCGAGACCCCTCTCGGTCCCTCATCCGGGATATGACGGTTGTACGTAGAGATCGCTCATGGCGGAAATACAACTTCATCTGTGTTTAGAATTCGTCTCGTTTATGCTTGGTCTCCTGATACACAACGCTAAACTAAGGGGACAGATGAACAAAAACTGTAAGCCTCCATTCCCATGTGTTGTCTCTTCAGTCTCTGACTCATGATGGCGAATATTGGGAGCTCTTGGTCCCTGGCTGGTAAGAGTTCGAGTTATTCGAAAGACGTCGTTGATCCATTCAAGGCTGTTTATAGCGTGAGGAAGGAGAAGATTCAAGGTATCTACCAAACTGAAGGAATGGCCTGTTCTGTCTTGGTCAAAATAGACGGCAGGGATGTGGCGTATTTTGTATCTTGGTCTGGTGTCATGATCAATGGAGACTTCAACAAACCAGCTCAATTGAATCGCTTTTCAAAAGATCACTTTGGAGAATACTTGCCTCAAGTCGATTTGAATTCAATCGTAAAGACGTATGGTCCTTTCTCTTTTCTGGAAGTGGGTCCTATTATCAATAGTAATGCCGAACCTTCCAAATGGAACGATTTAATGTTCATTCTTGGTTTTGAAGCTCCAGAAAAAGAAGAACTTACTTCGAACTTGAAGGTTTATTGTTTTGTTGGGTCTGAGAAACTTCCACTGAAATTAGAGTTCCAAGGAGACACCCAGCTGCATAAACTAGTGACAAGTGAAGAGGACAGCCAGAAGCTGGAGTGGTCTTGTCTTCTTGGAGCTCCAATCATTTTCGAAAGGCAAAAAGTCAAGTCATCCTCCGACATTCAGACAGACATCCAGATTTTCTGTCGTTAGAATAGCGGGACTCAGTGAGGAACGAGAGCCTTGTCCATACTTTGTTACGAATGAAATATTTGGTGAATTAAGCTGCATTGTGGGTTTGATTTTTCGACGAGTCTATAAATCACAGGTCATGGGTCACAGGTCAGTGTACATGTCACAGTGCTACAGATAAATAAACAATATCTAAAGTATCTCCTAGCCCTGATCACTCTACAAAAACGATGTTTCAGGTCTTGGGGAAACTTTTGGCTTTAGTTGTTCATCAGTGGAGTAGGGACATCTAGTCTTGACCTGTGGAATGTGATCTGTGTTTTAGACCCGCCTTTGATTTTTAGAACCCAATTCATTTTTTCGCAATTGGCCATTGAGCACAAGGGGTGACAACTGATCAATGCTGTTTCGAAAGAAGACCAAATTTATCCAAAAAGCTGAAATTTTTATGGGCATGCCTAATAAACAACCTTTTAAAAACCACCAATTGCACTCACCCTACTGAGTCAACCCACTGACCTCTTGGGCACCCTAGGGCGCGTCCAGTTGACTAGTAAACTCGTCTGTCATTAGACAGAGTAAAATCTGTCAAGTGTCACTCCCAGGAGAGTTTTTTTAAGATTTGAGAAGTCTGTCTAATCTGTAAAAAATCTTGACTTTTCCTGTGCCAGCAACATTTTGTTTTAATAGGGTAATAGGCATCCATCCAAGTACTGAGCATGGAAGAGTGGGCTTCGGTAGTTAACTACGTCTTGCACATCAAGGCTTAAACAAGATATTTCTTTACTGTACAAAAATGAGATGAGCCACCTTGTCATATGAATTGCTACATGTATATTTAAATTATGTTTCCTTTCCTTACAAACTGTGTGTAAATCTCTAGCAGAACAAGAGGCAAGTGTTCACTCCCCTAATGAAGAAATAAAAAGCCATGATACTTCAGGTATGGCTAATAAAATGTGGTTGTTGAAAGTTATAATAGTCAAGAAGTGATAAAGCTTACTGTATACTAATAAGAATTCTCAAAAAAGAAAAATAATTCCAGACCTTTGCTTTTTAATTTATATTTCATTTCAAGTCATTTAATTTGTTGTCAAGTCAGAATAATTCTGTGACAATCCAAAAGCCAAAAAATAGTTTAAATTAGATTAAATTTAGATTAAAGTGGTCTTCTTCCTATTTGTTCCTCTCTTTTGTGATTGGTGGTTCTTGAACTGCCATCTCAATCCCCATTCTCCCTGATTGTTGGACTTGTACCAAAATAAGTAAGATTTCCCTTCCCACCAAAGGATTAAGTTCAACAATGCAACTGAACACACACCCAAGTGATGGGCCTTATGCGTGATGACGTCTAACTAGCTAATTTCACCACCAAGCCTCAAATTCAAAAATTCAAACTTGTAAATTTGAGCATGAGCTATTAACCCCAATGGAGCAAACTTGTAAAGAAAACGCATGTGCGAACAGTATTGCATATCCAAGTGATGTGAATAATTTTGTACAAATGAGGCTTGGTGGTGAAATTAGGTGGTCAGATGTCTTCACGTGTAAGGCCTATTCTGGGGTATTCCGACTTCCTGTTTCATCTGTGCCAAACCACACATGGCAAGGCATGTATTGGGGCAGTGTCCTGATTGGCGATCAATCTTTGGGTCGCAGCTGGCTGCTCCCACTACCCATCGGCGGTATGGCAGTGCGTGTTGAAACTAAAACAGACATCCTATTTACTTTAATAGCCTTTCAGTGTTGAAGTAAATTTCAATGGTATTAAATAGTAAAAATGAAAGATGACTAAATTGCTTTGAGAGATTGGGGGATGGGGGGGGGGGGAGGGAGGGGGTGGGTAAACTTTTGGGCGAGTAAAAACTGATCCAGGCGAGTGCATTTTGAGGGTCACTCGCCCAAATGGCGAGTGCTCACATAATTAAGTGTCCAACCCTGCCAGTGGCACAAAAAGCGGCTACCCTCCACCTTCGACAACCACTTTCATTACACCGGTGATGTTCACAATATAACACTAGTTATTATTCAACACATTGGGACAATGCCCAAATATGGTCATAGCATGCTCAATATTTGTCGTGCGTACTCAACATATATCCCGCGATGTATGTAATTTTGTGTGTTGTGGAGAAAAATGGTAGTTTTTCCAGCTTTTTTTCCCCAATAAACATAGAAAATTGTGCTTTGTCATCAATGTGTTGAATAATAAAACAATTACTGTGCTCAATCTTGTGGAGTATCGACTGAGTATCAATTAAAGTGGAAAAAAACCAGGATTTTAAATCTGATTAATTGCTGATGTCTCAACAGGGCAACCAGAAGAAAAAGCTACTGGTAATCCATCTGGCGAGCAAGAGGTTGATGCTCCAGGTAAATTCATTTAATGCTATCCTGTTATCTGTTATCCAGAGTGAGAATTAACGTGAAATACCTGGGGTGGGAAGACTTGTTCTACACTGACCAATGGCAATACAATACAATACATACTTAATTGACCGCTCCCCATAGGGGCTTTTCAGGGCCAATGAAACAATCAACGAAACAACAGAACACAACAACAACAACTGTTAAGAATCCCAACTGGCCGGAGGCAAACCAGTTGGCTATTTACAAGTGCAGCTGGGAAGTTGAACCAGGGACTACCAGGATCAAATTCGACGAGTGGTTAGAGCGGGTCTTGAACCCGGGATCTCCGGATCTCAAGGCAAGCGCCCCAACCACTGGGCCACACTGCAATCTCTCTTAGACTCGAGCAAATTTTAAATTTAACCCATTGACTCCTGAGCCGTCCCCCATTGATGTACATGTAGGGTTAGAGTTAGAGTTAGTAGAATCGTCTGGCATTAGACAGAGTATAATCTATTAAGTCTCACTCCCAAGGGTCAATGGGTTAATGGCTGGAAAAAGCCAGGCTTACCCATCCTAATTTCTTACTAACCGAGCTAGCTCGAGCAGTACTGGGGAATATTGGCCCGAGGTCGTGGCAGTACGGACCGAGCGCAGCGAGGTCCGTACAAAAACGACCAAGGGCCAATATTCCCCGGTAAGGTCACGAGCAAGTGAGGTTAGTAAGTTGTTTATTATATGGCTTTTTAATAACCTTTTGCTTTGTTTTTGCAAGGCCGTAATCGGCCCGTGGGCATTACGGGAGAATACCCGTACGAGAATTTGTGGCCTGAATGAGCGAGATTCGGGCCCGATTCGGGCCATAAAGCTGTTTTTAAGGCAAGAACTGAGCGAGACAAAGCGAGACAACCATTTTGTCGCGCTTGTGCGACTGAGCCAGACATTAGTTTGGTTCGATTATCGCCGATAGTGTGGCGTGAGTGAGCGAGAAACAGTGAAACCCCAGTTTATTCATTTACGCCGCAGTAACGAGACATTTGTCACGCTGTATTATCGGCGAAACTCAGGCTGCTCACTTGTTATTCGATACATAAGTGCTCCCTACTTGTTATTCGATAAGAAAAGATTAGTAGAAATAGATCAGGGAGTACTCAAAAATGCAAATCAGTTGTACTTAACTCTGGCTGTCGTTCTAGTGTATTATATTATTTGCTGCATTTCTGTACGTGTAGTCCGTCCCCGGGTAAAAAGTGAGCAAACCATTTTTTACCGCTCTGAATTTTGAGCTAAAATACGTATATGGCTGGATATTTTTTCCAAGTGATACATTTAGCGTGATACCCACCCGCATCCGGAGAGGTAAGTTCAAATAGCTTAGCACGTTCAGGAGAAGCAATCTACATGTACATGTAGCTACCTCAAGACAGCATTATCCTGCTTGCCCAAAACGGAGAATAATTTTTTAATGATAGGAATTGCTTGTCGCTGGACGGAAAACCTTTAATAGGGAAGAGCAATGTTTGAGTTTTGGCTATCGATAATTAAATATTTGTAACCGCTTTTGGCGCGCGTTTCAGTTTAACGTAACTGTGTATTTCACCAAACATCTGAATCTCTACACAGATGCAGAGCTTTTTCTTCCCATTTAGGACAGTAATCAACCAGATCAAAACAGCATTTATTTGCTCTAATTAACATTGCTGGAAACAATTTTGTCTTTTATGAAATAGATTTTAAACAATGTATGAAGATTTAAAATAAATGAGAAACTAGAAACGACCTCGCTATCTGATCACAGTGGAAACCTGGCTACTAACATGCCTACCTTATTATGGACACTTTGAATGACTTCAGTCGCATTTCGTTCTATGCTAAAAGCTGGTACATTCTTTTTATTTAAGTTACCTTAAACTGAAACATGTTTCTGTCTTACATGACTGTCCACGCAATGATGACAAGGGTCATGTTTACTGCAGTTGGTCTCGGTCGAGGATCGTTCGCTTACTTATTGGCACGGAAACTAAAGATAGTATCTTTCGAATAAGGATAAACTCAGTCTGTTAACCCTTTGGTTGTAACCACTAAAAATGTGATACAAGAATTATTTTGTCGATACACATTTGTTATTTTGCTTCCAGTATCAAAACAAGTCCACAATGTCGCCGTAAGTCACGCAAACAAAAAACAGTGGTACTGTCTATTGGGGTGGGGGGAGTGGCAGGCAGGGGATTTTCTAGTTTATAATTTATAATGGCACTATTAAAGTAGGCATAGTTTCAATTATGGCCTATTTTGTTTCTGTTTATACTGATTTCAATGTTTCTTATAAATAATGCGTCAAAGTACCAGGATAGCGCGATGTACCCTCAACCCCTGACAGATGATACTTCATATCCTCATTGTAATAAGCTGAGAAGTAACCTTGTGAGGCAGATAAATACGGAGAAACTTACAGAAAATCACTTATGTCTTACATGTAAAACTATTCAGTCCCCTATCAGGCATCATAATGAAATTGACCATCTAAGGGCATCCGTTTACTGGAAGATGTGTGCTGACAGAAGAATGCGTGTATCACATTTTTAGTGGTTACAACCAAAACATGGACTCTTGCTATAACCAAAGGGGTAACAGACAGAGTTTCTCGTTCTCCGAAAGACCCTATCTTTAGTTTCCGTGCCAATAAATGCCACTTTTTTTTCTGTCGCGCAAGGTCGCACAACATTCAAGCTTCTCATGGCGTTGTGTCTGTTTAAACTTAATCGTGTGAGGAAACAACATACAGCGCCCAAATCTTTGAGTAGCGGTAAGTTTTCCCGGGTTTCTTTGCCGTAATTACCGCTATTAACAAAGGGTCTTAGTTTTCGTACGAAAACTAAGAGCTGGGTTGTAGTTTTCGTATTACGAAAGCTAAGACCAGGTCTTAGGTCTTAGTTTTCGTAACACCCGAAATTATAAGCCATAAACTAACGTCACGCCCATAAAAATGTATTGTTCATTAGCGTGATTTTTGTTTTTTTATGGACCTGAATCTCGCCCGTTTATCGCTCAGAATATCGTCCAAATGTCAGAGTAGTACAAATGTCCCGCTCCATTCTCGCTCATTTATCGTTCAATTTTTATCGCTCCTGTCAGGCTGATTATCGTCAGGCTCTGTATCGCTCATCAGCGAGACTTTTTATGGCCCGAATCTCGCCCGCGTCTCGCCCAGAATTTTCGTACGGGTAATGCCCTACAAGTCAGTTACAATTAGCCAATCAGAGCACGTGTTGCTCTTAGCGCTAAAACGACTAAACACTTGAATAAAGTTCCTTTCCTTTCGTTTCCTTTCCTTTGAGCATTTAATTGAACATAAAAGGTGCTACACTTAGCGAGAAATAATATTTCAAGTGAATACTTGGAAAAAGAAATTTTGCAAAAGAGTTCATCATTCATTTATAAGACATCTTTTATGCGGTTGAGTTAAGAACAAACGTTTTTGTCTTAAATCATTGAATTGTTTCAATGTATTTTCAAATACTACTGGCAGTTTTAAAAGTTGTGCAAATATAACTGGATACTTCCACATCTCACTCACAGCACTTCAGTCCAAATGCAACAACTAGTTTATAGGAACTTATTCGTTTGACTCTTGTTAGGCCTGAGCACTATGTCTTACCTAAAAAATTCAATCATTTATTGGGTTTGATATTTACGATCTCCTTTACTAAAGTATTTCAGTAGTCCTAAAACTTTCTGGGATAGGAAAAAGCCTACACACTTAGGGCGCGTTCGAGTGACAGTATTCCGGAACAGGAATACATGGAATTGAAGTTAGAAATCCGAATCGTTTTTACGCAGATTCACATTAAAATTATCAAACACTGGCTAAAATGTCATTTTAAACATATCTTTATTATCCTTGTTGCTTCAAAAGCGCCAGACATACCGTTTTAAATCATCACTCCACGTATTCTTATTCCGGAATAGGGTCAATCGAACACACCCTTAGTCTTACTGTCAAGAGTAGAAGAGATAGTTTGTGGTGTTTGTGTCCTGAACGGAGACACATACATATTTCAGTATTAAAAGTGTGTGAACTTGCTGTTTGCTTGCTTGTTTGGCAAATAATGAAGTGTTTTAACTTTTTGTAGTTATGTCTTCTCCTTTTTCCTACAACTTAGTCACATAATTTATTTTTGTGTAATTTAGTTTAATGGGAAGTTTAAAATGATCATAAGGTGCCTACTTTTTGAGAGGTAGTCTTTTAGTGAGAGTTGCAATCAATTAAAGGGGAAAAAAACCAGGATTTTAAATCTGATTAATTGCTGATGTCTCAACAGGGCAACCAGAAGAAAAAGCTACTGCTAATCCATCTGGCGAGCAAGAGGTTGATGCTCCAGGTAAATTCATTTAATGCTATCCTGTTATCTGTTATCCAGAGTGAGAATTAACATGAAATACCTGGGGTGGGAAGACTTATTCTACACTGACCAATGGCAATTTCTGTTAGACTTGAGCAAATTTTAAGTTTAACCCATTGACTCCTGAGCCGTCCCCCATTGATGTACATGTAGGGTTAGAGTTAGTGTTAGTAGAATCGTCTGGCGTTAGGCAGAGTATAATCTATTAAGTGTCACTCCTGAGGGTCAATGGGTTAATGGCTGGAAAAAGCCAGGCTTACCCATCCTAATTTCTTACTAACCGAGCGCGAGGGTCGTACTTAGCTCTTATTAACCGAGCAGGAGGTCTGTATGGGAGAATCTTGACCGAGGTCGTGAGTACAGACCGAACGCAGTGAGGTCTGTACACACGACCGAGGTCAAGATTCTCCCATACAGACTGACTAAGATAGTTTAATAAGAGTTTTATTATATGGCAAACTAGAAAAATTTAATTAGTTTAATGTAACTGGTATGTACTAACTGACATTTTGAATGAGAACGGCGATGAGTGGCGATGAGCTGAACTTAATTCTATCAAAGTTTGCTCGTCATCCTCTCTTTAATTGTCATCATGCTGTTTGGCACTCCCATAAATAAATATTGTTAGAAGAAAATACTCAATATTTTTGCATTTTACTTTGCATCTTTTCACCTCAAAACGTTACCGGTCTAGATGCCGGTCTAGATGGGAAAATCTAGACCGCAGTCAATATCGATTTCAGCCAATCAAATTCCTGAACTTGGTAGTTCCCAGTCCTTGTGAGACAGAGCCATATAATAATCTCCGGTAATGCCCACGGGGACTGGGAACGACAAAAAGATGCAAAGTAAAATGCAAAAATATTGAGTATTTTCTTCTAACAATATTTATTTATGGGAGTGCCAAACAGCATGATGACAATTAAAGAGAGGATGACGAGCAAACTTTGATAGAATTAAGTTCAGCTCATCGCCACTCAACGCCGTTCGCGAGCAAAATGTCAGTTAGTACAAACCAGTTACATTAAACGAATTAAATTGTTCTTGTTTGCCATATAATAAACATCTTATTAACCTAGCTTAGTCAGTCTTTATGGGAGAATCTTGGCCTCGGTCGTGGGTGCAGACCTCACTGCGGTCGGTCTGTACTCACGACCTCGGTCAAGATTCTCCCCTACAGACCTCCTGCACGGTTAATAAGAGCGAAATAATGCCCTACAAGTCAGTTACAATTAGCCAATCAGAGCGCGTGTTATATCGGCTGCAAACACAAGCCATATAATAAAAAGAAAGTATTGGTCTTGGATGCACATTTTTCCCTATGTTTTAGGGACCTAAAATCTGCAGTTTCAAACATAGTCCACCATCTTTGTTTTGAAAAAGTATACCTCACCAAGTTTCTTTCAGTTAAAGAGAGATAACCGGTTCAAGATGCTTAAAACAATAGACCTTTTTCTCTTGTATGTTTTGTTTTTCCATTACAGATCATGTGATAATAATCAGGAGGTTTGGTCCTTTGTTTTGTTCATTAAAAAAGAGTGCATGCAGTCATATTCATGCTTGCATGCACTCGTTTTAATGAACAAAACAAAGGATCAAATCCCCTGAGTACTATCACATGATCTGTATTGGGAAAAGAAAATGTACAGTCAAGTGAAAAAGTTCTATTGGTGATAAAGGTCTTGTTAATTTAATGGGTTTGCACTGTTGTAGGGACATGGGAGTAGGAGGTGTAGCATCAAGTTTACAACAACATCTCAGCATATGATGCTTGTGTGATGATGGATGAATTTGTGTACAGAACTTTAAGACATGCATTGCAAAACTGGGGAATCACTCCTCCAAGTCTTAAGCATTCAGTATTTGTGTTATTTGATTTCACAGAAACAACAACAACAAGTTTACTTGTACCACACGTAAATAGGGATACACGAAATAAGTAATAGATATCGACTTAAGAAGGTACAATGCCCCGTAGAAAATAACTAAGAAGCTAATCTAGCTAGGAGGCAGGATAAATAACTTTCCGTCTAAAGGAAAAAAGTCGATTCAGGGAGGCGCAAATATAATGATAGGCAAACAAAGAGTACGACAACAGAAAAAAAAAGAAAAAAAAAAACTTAAAAGAAGTCGCTTTAAATGGACTGGAGTAAAGAGGAAGTATAAATAAGATAATTAATATGATGCAATAAGAGACTTTTTAAGGCAACACTTAAATTTGTGAAAGCGAAGAATTTTTAAAGATGCCTCAATATTATTCCAAAGAACCGCCCCCTTGAAACGAATGTTAAACTTCCCATAATTAGTCCTATAGGCACCATCCTTAAGAGCAGAGCAGTGTAAGCCTAACATGAGTCTAATTATTATTCATGTTGTGAACATGTAATCCCATGACTTCTTTACAACACTTATTGAGAAGAAATTCTAGCATTCCTAAACAACTTTTCAAAAACCATAAATTGCACTCACCCAGTACTGGCTTAACTCACTGTCCCCTCAGGTGGCCTAGGATGCTGGCGGTTGATGAGCAAAATGGTCTGTTGTAAAACAGAGTAAAATCTGTTTAGTC
>NC_090885.1:7552174-7557174 GCF_036669925.1 Montipora capricornis
TTCAAGCAATGTGTTGAAGATTTGAGTTAAACCTTTCTAATTTGTGAAAAAACTTCGCTTTTCCTGTGCTAGCAACACTAGTCTTTGTTATAAATAATAATAGGATAATTTAAGGCATCCATCCAAGTACTGAACATGGCAGAGTGAGTTTTGGTTGTTAACTACAATTTTGTGGGAAGGAAAAATAGGTCTTGCTCATCAAGACTTAACAAGATACATGTATTTTTTTTTTACTGTTACTACGAAAGTGTGGTCAAGCATGTTGTCAAAGTGAATTGCTACATTTATTTAAATTGTTTCCTTTTCTTAGAAACTGTATGTTAATTTTAAGTAGAACAAGAACCAAGTGTTCATCCCTCTAATGGAGCAAGAATAATTAACAATTATTCCTCCAGCCCGAATGTTCTCTGAGTTAATAGCCAACGAGGCCGAAGGCCGAATGGGCTATTGACTCTGAGGCCATGAGGGCGAGAGCAATAATTGTTTTAGTAAAATCCAACTAGTTGGTCAAAAAAATATCGAGACAAAACATCTTTCGCTAGTTAAAGCTAGACTTTAATCCTTTTCTACCGCCAAAACATTACAAATATGGCTGGCGCTTTCGCTACTAGTGGGCTATAACAAATAGCCTAATAGTAGCTCAACCAATCAGAACGCAGCATTTATAATAGACCACTAGTTGGATTTTACTAATTAATGATACTCCAGGTATGATAGTATATAGGCAAAAAAAAAAAGAAAGAAAAAGAATTGCGCACTTGCTACAATTGCAGTTTCATTGGCAACTAATGAAGTGTTGTAAGTATTTGTTGTTGTTGTTGTCGTTGTTCTCCTTTTTTCTACAACTCACCGTCACATTTTTAAGATTGACTTGCATGGTATGCATGATTGCAATTGTCACATCAAGTTTAACAGTAATGTGGAAATTATTATGAGGTGCCTATTTGTTGAGAGGTAGTCTATCAGGCTTTTGAATCTGATTAATTGCTCATGTCTCAACAGGGCAGTCCGTGCTTAGTGATGTAAATGTAGTATCACCTCCAATCAGCCAAACCCCTGAAAATACAACTAATCCACTTGGTGAAGAAGTGGCTGATGCTTCAGGTAAATCCATTTAATGCTATCCTGTTATCTGTTATCAGAAGTGAGAATTAATGTGAAATACCTGGGGTGGGAAGACGTATTATACCACTGATCAATGAGAATCTCTTTTATACTCTAGAGTGAATTTTAAATTGAGCCCATTGACTCCTGAGATGCCATCTTTGAGGAGTAAAGTCGTCTGGCATTAGACAGAGTATAATCTAGTAAGTCTCACTCCCAGGAGTCAATGGGTTAATGGTTTGGAAAAGCCAGGCTTACCCTTCCAAAGAAAACATCAATCTTGGATTGACATTAATTGTTAATCTGTTGTTATAGTAATAGAAGTTTACATTGCATCTTAACTTTTACAATTACATGTTTTAGTGATGTAACATCTGCAGTTCACGATATAGCCCACCACCATTGAAAAAGTCTAGCTCACCATGTTTCTTTCAGTTAAAGAGAGATAACCGGTTCAAGGTGCTTAAAACAATAATGTTGGTGATAAAGGTCTTACCTTGAATGGATAAGTACATGTAGTCATTCATTAAAATATTGGCGTATTTAGGTGTGTTAATTTGGGAATTATCAAGGGAAGCAATTAAGACTTGCCGTGAGATGTGCTAGGCACATTTTAGGAGCAACACAACAATCAAGTGAAGGCTGCCTAATAACTATTGAAAGTTCATTTGAACAAGTTTAGTTCGGGCCAACAAAATAATAAAAATGTATTGATCATTCTCATAAACTGAAAATTAAGTGTTAGAATACAACTAAATTAACCACTATTAAAACTGGCAATCAAAGATACAATACAATACAATAGAATACATACTTAATTGACCGCTCCCCATAAGGGCTTTTCAGGGCCAATGAAACAATCAACGAAGCAACAGAACACAATAACAACAACAACAACAACAACAACTGTTAAGAATCCCAACTTGCCGGAGGCAAACCAGTTGGCTATTTACAAGTGCAGCTGGGAAGTTGAACCAGGGACTACCAGGAACAAGTTAGTCAGCGAGTGGTGAGAGCGGGTCTTGAACCCGGGATCTCTAGATCTCAAGGCAAATGCCCTAACCACTGGGCCACAGTGCCGGGTAAGGAATAAAAAGTCTTAATTTTGGAGTGTACTTCATGAAAACTAGCAACAGCCTACCTTTTGTGAAGTTCAAGTAATGAACTTGGTCACTCACTCATTTGATCAGTATGTCATAAGTCACCAAACTTGGTTTCATTAATATGCAAAGTTCATGTGTATCACGTATGGCTCAGAATTTATATATCTTAATAATTTTCAGTTGATGAACACTGTGTTTCACATTGAATGGTGATATTTCTTCAAAGGAGACAAAAATAGATAGATGAATAAATAAATAAATACACTGTAAATGCCACAATTTTGTTTCCATGAACCAGATAATAACTGATTAGCCAGTTAAATCTGTTGAAATATAAGTGCTACACGGCCAACGTTTGTAAAAACGTAACCCTTCCTTGTAGACCCTTGTACTTGTACATGTTCATTGCCGTGACTTTAACATCTTCAGTTCCCACGGCCTGCTCCCGTCTGATCTTGTAGCTCAGTCGGTAGAGCAGCGGTGATCTAACCCGAAGGTCGTGGGTTCAATTCCCACCCTGCTCAGAGTTTTTCTGTGTGCTTGTGTGGGGCCATTTCCATTAGTAGGGCTAACGCTCACATGGTACATGTGGGGTACAAAACTAGAACTTCACATTACACTCTAATCAGTTAAGTCTGTTATTACATAGTAGTTTGCAAATTACATGTATTGTTGTTCTTTCATAATATTTTCCTGATTTTTCCCTACGTTTTAGTACCTCAAAATGTAGCCCACCTTTTTTGTTTTCGAAAAATATAGCCCACCATGCATGTTTCTGTGAAAAATAAATTTGGCTCAAGATAGTTAAACCTGTTAAGGTCATTTTAATTCCATGGGTTTCCACCGTTTCACGGGAGAAGGAAGTTTAGAATCAATGGAAGTCTTGTCAAATTATCTCTTTCAGCGGGTGCCTGTACAATGAGGCCAGAAATTGTGTACATTTAGGACATGCAATGCAAAACTGGAAATCTGTGGTATTTGTGTTATTTTATTTGACAGTACTGGTCCCTGTCCAGACATCAAATGACCAAATTAAGAGCATTTTGAGAAAAGATTCAAAATTTCTAGCTTTAAAAGAAACTCTCAGAAAAATATCAACAAAAGGCAAAAAAAGGAAAAGAAAAAAGAAACATGGGAAAACCAGGAAAAATCTCACACTGCAGTAACAACATATCATTGCAAACACCTTTTGTTGTTTCAAGCCACTTTTTTACCTCGTGGATAATGTCGTTATTCAATAAAATGTGGTATTGATGGTTTTCACAGTGACGTCATCAAATTCTAAATCAAAACCCCAAGGTGTTTTGAATTTTAATCTTTGGTGGTTGAAGATGAGCTAGAAATAAATATTTTAACAAGTTTCGAGTTCCATGACGTCTTTCAAAAATGCAGCATTTGGAATTTCCGAATTGTCACCTTGCTTGACACCACGATACAGTTATTTGGTTGGAAAAATGTGTATGCTTATGAATCTTAGCAGTCTGAGCATTTCAAGTACATTAGGAGATTCGCTCATACAAACGTATTTTATCTCATGAACGAAAAGTAAGCACTTTCATCGCTAAGTGAATTCTACATGTAGATGTTCGTGTGGATTTCTGGCGGCTCCATACAAAAGTCTATTAAGTTTTGTAAAACGCTTCGACAAATAACTTGGAAACGATGTACCGCACATAACTTAGAATTGGTGAGGTGATTTATAAATGTGCCTCCTACAACATTCCATTTTTATACATGCCATTACCTATCAAATTATTCAATGGAAATTGCTAATCTATCTAATTAAAAATAACAGTGAATATCTGTAATTCATAACGTCCTAAACAAAAGTAGCAAGTGATCTACAAACGAAAGGATCAATATTGTTAAAAAGGAACAAAATTTTTGAATTGATTTCAAGGTCTTGGAATAAATTATTATACTTGTAAACTATTTCATCGTCAAATTTTGAGCGAAGGGCGTTGTACAGTGTGCACGAGGAGAGAACAGGAGTTTCATTCTCGATGTTGTTGAATGGCACAGTGTACAAATCTTAAATGCTCAGGAGTCTTTGGGACAGTGTGTCTCCCTGTTTCAATGTAAATTACCCAACTTGGATTAATTGATATATGCATCGAAGTGCAATCAATTTGTGATGTTTGTAACCTGCGGCTCAGAATTTACATATCGTTAGCAAGCATCATATTAAAGTACTTTAGATATTTTTTTGATCTCTCAAAATCATGGTGAGACCAGCAGAAATTTGAAAACTAGACTGACTGAACACAGACGAGCGACGAGGAACGGTGACATCAACAATAGCACGCATTTCTCAACACCATCTTCAGACAAACCACAGAATACACAGATTCAGTCCATTTCCGGAAGTTGCATGGAAGCGAGGCTTAAGGGCCATCTGGCATGAGTCTTAAAAGTTGTGAGGGAAAAAGAAGTGTCATGGAAGACAGAGCCTTGCAAGAAATAAGTTTAAATCTTATTCGAGATGATATCCCATGTGCGTCGGTCGGTAATTCAGAATATGTACATGTAGGTAAATGGACTATACCGCAGCTAAAATTCTGGCTCAAATGCAGGAGACTAAACCAACAAGGATTAAAAAAAGATCTTGTCAAAAAGTAAGTTAGATATTTTGTTTTGCCGTTGGTTTTCTGCAATGCTATGGACGTTGTGTTCCAGGTGAAAACTTACCTACTTGCATTTTGTGTTCCCTTGTGTGCAGAGTAAAAGCATTCAATGCAATACCCTATTACAGAGACAAGGTTTATGATCCTGACCCTGATGGCAGCTACACGA
>NC_090885.1:7567174-7604674 GCF_036669925.1 Montipora capricornis
TGATGTGGCCTGGTACCGCAAGGATGTTGCGATTATCGCTAAATCGCAGAAATATTATACACCAATTTACAGGTATTTTCCGATTGTATACCACTAAGATTTTTACCTATTTTACGAGTAAAGCCTCCAATTATACCTATTTTCCGAATGAAGTGTTCGATTTGCTTTAGATTTTCATTCTCCAATTCTACGATTTCACCTACAATGTAATACGCTCTTGAAGTTATTCTCCGATACTTCCGATTCAAAGATGGCCAAAATAATCAAGTAACAGTTGGCTTTACGAAAAGGATTGTTTGTCCGCTTTCGTTTCACCAGAAATTAAAGGATTAAATGTCAAGCATGCATTCCTAGCTTCCATCATCATCTTCGGTAGCCTTGAAGACTTTTGATTTCGAACTGTGTTGCGCGTGTAGCGGATTACGGTTAATTCAATTCGCTTGAATCTCTCTTTGGTGACATCGCTTCCTTTGTCCTGGGATTATCTGTTGCTCTTTCACACAAGGAGAAAGCGAGTAACTTTAAAATGTAGTATATCCAACTTAGCTTCTCCAAAATAAAGTTCAGGGAAAGCCTTTCTTATCCCTTCCGACAAAATGGACGCTAAAAATACTATCCATGCTCACGTGCGATGTCTTCGGTTGTTGGGCGTCTGAAGGCTTACCGGCCCTGCTTTTCGATGGAAAACTGCCATAAATTATTTTGAAGGAACTCTCCGTACATAAACGGCAAAAATCCAATATGGACAGCTTTTTATTTGTTGTTTTTTTTTTCCGGCGTGAAATCATCGCGCATCACCTTACCGTTTTAGCATGATACTTTTGCGGGACTTTTATTTTGCGGATTAAACGGCAAAAATGAAACCCCGCAAAACTGAATAAAAGTGCTACTTGGTATTGAAGTTTTGTTGGCGAACGAACATGACACATAAATTATCGGCAAAAAACGCTCATTGGTTCCCGCGAGAATATTTTCCAAATGGGCTTGGCAGGCAGGATTATGAGGGCTGTCAATCTGTGACTAGGTATTCAAAGCGCAATATGAAACCACTGCAGTCCCTATTTTCGCTCCAACGAACGCCCGCGGTATTAGTGACCCGCAGGTTCAGCCAATTTGAAGTGTTTCAGAGCAAAAGAAAGACGGCTCGCAGTCTAACTAATAGGCTAATGTGGCCATCATCTAAGAACTGAATAATATTGCAGACTGGGCTTAAGTATTTTACAACAAACGTTAAAATTCTACAATACTGTTTTAAAATACCTAAACATACTTGACAGTCTTAAAGTTAGATCCTATACCATTCATCCAACACAAATTTTTTGCATTACCGGCTCGGTAACGTGTGCACTCTTTTAGCCAGTTTATGTTTACATCATTACTTGAGGAACTTTTTTTTAGCTCTATGATGAATTTTGTATCTTTCTAATTGCACATGTGCATTGTCAACGAGTATGTTAAATACTCCTTATTCCAAAATGGCTGTTATTATGGTATTTTTTTGTTTGCTTGCAAATTAGCCCTTGTTGCCTTGTTCTTAAACTTAAGATTCAAAAGAATATTTAACCTTCAACGAGGCAACAACGGCTAATATGCAAGCAAACGAAAGAATTTTACAATGGTGGCCATTTAATTTGGAATAACTTAGGTGTATTCTCTTAAGCATTATGTGGGTCAATAAATTATGGTATTCTGTTATGGAACCCCAGACCATGTAACAACAACAGCAAGGGACCTCCATTCCACCAACAAATCCGTTTTTCTCATGTCATGTCATGTTTTCGACCCACAAGCTAAGAAGCTGTTGTGGGAACTCTTTTTTTTTTCCATTAAGAATTACCTTGACAATGTCCATGAACTTTCAAAAATTTGAGAGAAAGAATGCCGTATATTTAGGACTGACTTTTGAAAGTATATCAAGATTGAAATTATCCTTTTAATTCTCAAGATAGGTCATTGCTAGAAGACTTGATGATTGAATTGCAGAGGACAAACTTAGCCGTTAGTTTACGGCTAAATAAAGGGCCTTGTATATTGTAATTTTGCGATAATATTTTCCGTTGTACACAGTGGACAACGGAAAATATTATCGCAAAATGATGTACTTCCATGACACCCAAAATGTCTAAAAAGTAGAATAAAACATTGCAATAACCACTTAAAACTGTTAACCAACATAAACGAAGTACAGAAAAAGGAAAGAGAAGCACGAATGGACACAAATGGACAAGATTGAAACGGATTGCACTTGGGTAATCTTGAAAAAGGTCGGCCCGACCTTTCTCTGAGCTCATGGCAAATCGCCTGGGGTGGATAAAGGTCGTTCTTCTCAGAATCATCTTGTTTGAAATGTTATGATTATTTTACCAGTTAAGGAATTCCACGTTACCATTTTCGAGTTTTAAACTTCTGATTAAGAAAAAATTTCCCCAAAACACCCTAAAATAACGTGACAAAGCCCCTTTAGGGAATAACCTATAGGTATCTGAGTCACTATGGACGAAACTTGATTTGCAACTTTTTCTGTTTACTCTATTGATTTTTGTAATATTTTTATGATTTTCAACGTGTTGATAAATATCAGTGTTAGATGTTATTGTTGGGTTCCCATTCGAATGTAACAGTTAAGTTCCCATTGAAGCGGTGTTTTAGGATAGAAATTCTCCCTGTAATTTGAACTTGGAAAAAATAATTATGAAATAGTAACGTTATTTTAACTGTATTTTTCAAACGATCGATCGTAGATTTTATCCGGTGGACACATTAGAATATTTCACATATATATATATATATATATATATATAACCTGCAATGGCGTCGAACATCATTATAACGCGAATGGTGTCTCAGTGGATCTTTAAACAAAATATAACCTTAAACAAGACAGGCAGTGAAAAATAAATATCTGGAATCTTAAAAGCGACGAGTTATGGACTTCAACAGCAATGTAATCTCTGTATCAACAAAGTGAGCTTTGTTTCTAAATTAATATTTTGCTAACTGTGCTGTTTTGTACAACATTGAAACCAAATGGCAAATTCTATATGGGCTTAAAAACATTGAGGAAATCGAACCCCATCAATGCATATGTACGTGTCACATCTCATTTGTCTGGCTATTTACATTTATTTTGTATTCAACTCCAGGTTGCCGCGTTTAAAAGCATGTTTTTGCATCTCATAAGTGTTCAGATTTTCAATTACAAACTCTGTTTTGATTAAAACAGACAAAGAAGGTTTCCTGACCCGATAGAGGAAATGTAAATATTCAGTCAAATATCACAACAAAATTTTAAAAAGCGGAAGACGGAATTTTTTTGGCTCAAAAGTACGTTGTTTTCTTCTGAAAATTACGAATGATTAACATTCTTCCATATAGTTCATTCGATGTAAACAAGAACGTTGACGCAAGGTGATCAAGTGCATCTTTGTGGTTTCTTTCTTCTATTTCGCGCCAAAATAGTAACCGGTTTCAGGTTTTATTATGTATTTTGCATAAAATATCACAAAACTATGCAATGCTCGCAGTTAGCAATAGCTAGTCGAGGCGAGCATTGCTTACAATAAATATTCCAGATAAAATGGTTACAAATACATAACTACACATTCACATGAAAATAAATAAATAAATAAAATAAAATAAATTAGTTTTAGAATACAGTTAGTGCAGTGGAGAACAGCTTAAAACTTGTACAGTATAACATAAATAAACATGAAAAAAGTAGCTTAAATTGAATAAATAAATTTTTAACTACCTGACATACTAAACTAAGGAGTCAAAATTTGCCAATATTATCGAAACATCAATGTAATCATCATATTTTAGCAGTCTTTGTAAGAGGATATCATCAACATTATTTTTGAAGTTAGATTTTGACATCTGGCGGACTTCACAAGATATGCTATTCCAAATTTTAACGCCAATTCTTGAGAAAGATCTTTTTTGAATATCTATTCTCGAACGTTTAAGAAAATAATCTCCTCTTTGCGATGATCTCGTCTCGTAAGGATGAATATCAGCTTGATGGGTGAATAGGTTAAATATATTAGGAGGTGTCAAGTTGTTTGATACATCATGCATAATCACAGCCACAGATTTAAAATAGAGCATATCTAAAGGAAGAAGACGAGAAGAAATGAAGAAAGGTATTGCATGAGATTTGTAATCAGCAAAATACATTAGGCGAAGAGCTCGTTTTTGAAGGGTCAAAAGTTTAGTTCTATGAACTTTTGCAGTATTACACCACGCTACTATACCATACATTTTAAGTATGGTTGAATGAGTGACCTGTAGATATGCTGTAAAGTACTCAGCGGTACAAAATGCCTTATCCTAGAGATGATACCAATTGATTTACTTATTTTTGATGCAACATGAGCAATGTGGTAACTCCATGAAAGATTTTCATCGATGAGCACGCCTAAGTATTTGATGAACTTCTTACGCTCCAAAGAGATATAGCTATTAGTGTGATGGTCAAACACCTTTAAGTTTACTTGATAGTTCAAGATCTTTTGTCTTGGTCGAAATATAACAAAGTTAGATTTTTTATATTCAATGATAACTTATTAGCAACTAACCAGTCATAGATCTTACTAAGTTCTGTATTAACTTTAATCTCTAGCTCCCTAAGGTTTTTATCAGCATACAAGAGGTTAGTATCGTCTGCAAATAAATAAAATTTAAGCTGATCAGAACTGTTAGATATATCATTTATGTAGACGAGGAAAAGCAATGGTCCTAGCACCGATCCCTGCGGGACTCCTGATAATATTACTTCCTTTTTTGATATGTTTTTGGCTCCAATTTGAGTTGTTTGTTGCCGACCAAGCAGGTAAGAGGCAAACCAATTATTTGTTACCCTGCGTACACCGTAGTGGTCCAATTTTTGCAATAATATTAAATGATCTACCGTGTCAAAAGCTTTCTTTAAATCAATAAATATGCCGCATGAATACATCTTATTGTCCATGTTATTTTCAATTTGTTTAATGATATCTAGGATAGCTTGCTCAGTGAAACGACGGAAACCATGTTGTGAATCACTAAGTATATTCTTTTTCTCGAGGAATGATTAAAGGCAATAATACATAATTTTTTCAAAGATACGGTTGAATACAGAGAAAAGTGATTTAGGCCTATGATTAGAAGGATCAGATGGATCATCGTTTTTGTAAATCGGAATTACTTTAGCAAGCTTCAACTTAGTTGGATAAATTCCGTATTCGAGTGATTTATTCAGAAGTATAGACAAAGGTTGGCTAATAATGTGTTTAGCTGATCTTAAGATATGAGTGGGAAAGGAATACAGTCCATGTGCTTTATTTTGAGGAATAGTCACTACTATTTCCAGTTCAATTTCAGAAGAAGAGACGGGGTTGAAAAAGAAAGAACCAGGGGAGATATTCAGAAAATTGTTTAATTGGATATGGCATTTTAGACGCCAAGTTGTATCCAACTGAGGAGAAAAACTTATTCATTATGTCAGGAAACTCGGAGGTATTATAAGATACTTTCTTGGTTTGTGGACATTTTAAAGAGGTTATAACTTTGTGACCTTTACTCTTACGACCTAAAAGACTATTGATGCCCTCCCATACTTTTTTAGTATTTTTCAAATTGTCTTCAAAATATTTGTGAAAATACATTTTTTTGCTTATTCGTGTGAGCATCAAAACTTTATTACGATAGGTCTTGTAGGCATCAGTGTCACCCGAAGTAAAAAGTTGATTTTTGATTTTAATTGATTTTCTAATTCCCTTAGTTATCCAAGGTTTTGATAATCGCTTAATCATGCGCTTTGAGACTGGCTTTAACGGTGCGTGCTTGTTGAGAAGATCATTTAATTTATTATAAAATTCAGAGAAAGATTTATTCACATCAGTGTTTTTTGAGACTGCTTGGATCAAGTCAAGTTGGGAAAGGTCGTGTAGAAATTCTGTTTCAGAATAGCTTGAATAATCCCGTGCTAAATTTTTATGACAATCATGCTTGAAAATAGTTTTATCCGAGTGAAGAAAACAAAATTGTGAGAAGTGATCGGTTAGATCGGAAATTATGTTGCCACTGGTTATATAATCTTCAAGATTACTTATAAAGATATTGTCAATAAGTGAATAAGAATTATTATACACTCTTGTTGGTTTATCGATTGTTGGCATTAAGTTAAAGCTTTGCAGGGAGAGAATAAAGTTTTCAGCATATTTACAGGAATGAAAACGGAGAAGGTTTAAATTAGTATCACCCATGAAGATAATTTTCTTCCCAGAGACGCTAAGTTTTTCAATTGTTTCATCAAAATATTCTTGAAAATGTTCTGGTGAATTGTGCTGTCTATAGACCACACCACAAATCATATTTGCTTTTTTTGGCAAATGCAACTCAACCCAGAGAGCCTGATAAGCTTCATTAGAGGTTTTTTCAATAACTGTATATTTGAATCTTTGATCAATGTATATGCCAACACCTCCAGCTGAAAGGGGCGTCGGCACATACTCAAAGTTATAATTAGGTATCATGGGATTAAAATCCAAATCTCCAAGCTCATTTCTTATTCTAGTTTCTGTGATTCCAATTATGTTAAAATGAAAATCAAGTTCTTCTAGTAAATGGGTTTGAAATTTTTCTAAATTACTTTTCAGGCTTCTAATATTGGTATGAAAAAATGAAAGTCCATCGGTTGAATTAGACGAAAACTGGAATTGTCTTTTAGAATGACAGAAACTATGGGGAGAAAAGTATCTACAGCTGATAGCTGTGGTATAGGGATCAAAATCAGACCTTCTATCGGGAAAACTGTTTAGAGTAAATATATCCAATTCGTTAAAACTTGGTAAACTCTCAAGATATTTCTTGGTAGGGAGACTTGTGTTTAAACTATTATTAAACTGACCGTGAGAAGGAATAATATCACATGAATAGTACGGAAGCTCTTGTAAGAGAGCTTTGTTTACCTTAGTTGGTTGTATTGCTACTTGACTTATGTTTCCTTAACTTGATGACTGCTCACGGGACATAAGATTATCTAAATCCCTTGAACTCTTGATTGCGATGGGTCGAGATCCCTCGCTTTTCCTCAGCCATACAATCGAATTTTTGGCCCAGCAAAATGCATAATTACACCTCTCTTTAAATTTCTTTGCATCTGCAAGCAAGCTTTGAAGACGCGGCGTCAAATGGTCGAAGATACCAACTTGATCCAGAGAGACATCTTCCTGTAGACCGATACTCGTTGGGTTTACATTTCTAATTTCCCTACGACGTGCCATAACTTGCTCGCGAATAAGCCTTCGTGTAAATTTGCAAATTATAGGTTTGGGTCGTCGTTCGGTAGCATGGCGTGGCGTAATCCTGTGGGCTATGTCGATGTCATACGGTTTGACATCTACTCCAATTGCATTGAAGATTTTTGAGCAAAGCTGCGAGGTCTTGAAGGCATTTTCGAGTGGTTCCAACTCAGCGACGCCAACAAGTTTGATATTGTAAGAATAGCTATACTCTTGGACCTGATCAATGGCCATCGAAACTTTTGATACTTCGGTTGATAACTGCTTCAGTGATTTTTCAAGAGTGGATATTTTGTCCAAGGCTCGGTCTCTAAACTCATTAAGATCATCATATTCTTTGCTTAGGAAGTCCAAGGACTTCAGTGCGTCTCGATCAGATGCGCTTGCAACATGGCCGCCAGCATGATTCCCCTTCAGGTTCTCTTGAACTTTCTTAAGTTCGGCAAAAAATTCTTCCACTTTTTCCTTTAGCTTGTCATTCTCAGCTTTTAGTGACTGCACAGTATCCTTAACCATTTTAAACTTATAAAACTTTGTAGCTATAAAAACATAATCACACTATCCTGGAGCTCTCAAAATTGCATCCACACGCTGCGCTACACAAGCGCAGTAACCGTATTCAAATCGATGCGGTTTCGCTATTTACATGACAGATGAAACCGCATCGTTTTGAAAACGCTCCACTTTTGACACCGGTTTCAAATTGACACGGTTTCGATAACAGTCTCGATCGGTGTCTTGTAAACAGAAGACATAACGGCATCGAAATCGATGCGGTTACAAATGAAACCGCGTCCACCTTAGCGTGTGGAATAAGCATTTGCTTGGAGCAACTGTAAGGTATGCATGACATGCAGGAAAACGTCTTCTGAAATTGGGACAGGACATCAGGGGCGGATTTGGGCGACGAGACCCCTCAAGTGGTCTAAATGACCCTCAAGTTTAAAAATTAACGGGACCGCTGCAGTTCAACACCACCCAATTCAGTGCCTTCTACTTGTGAGTAACACGTATCACATGCAATCCAGTTTACGCTTTTGGAGCGTCTAGTTTTAGTTACTGTATTTTCATATGACGCCGAGTCTGGGAATCGAACCCGCGCCACATTGGTGGGAGACGAGTGCTCTCACCACTGCGCCATCCCTGCTCCCCATAAACCCCGGCACCCCGTGTTTTCCTTACGCCCAGCGCCCGGGCTTTTCCACCAAACCTTGGACAACCGCTGTTGGACTTCATGCAGTTGTAAAGCAATGTTGTAAAACAACATAGCGACATTGGACGGGTCGTTGTTCGAGTGACAAACCTTCAACCACATTGCACGACGACTTAAACCGTCCACGCAACCATGGATCGGAAGCCAATAAGGTTTCAGCTTATCATACCCATCCACATGCCAAGCAAAATTCGGCCCAGGGTTAGTGTACATCCGTATTCTCACTGCGTGAGCCTTTTGCATTGCTGCTCCCTCAAGATCTACCTGACGTAAAATGCTTGCCCTCCAGCATTGCGGATTTTGTACCATGTGATCGTTTGTTGCAAAAGGCCTATTTGCTGTTGTGTTTGGTGAATTTTGATTCTTGTTTAGCGAATTTGTTGTTGTGCTTAATTAATTTTGATTTGTGTTTAGGGAATTTGTTTAGAGAACTTTGGTTTGTATCTTGCAGTTGTGGGCCACCATACCATGCCAGACTTCAAGAAAAGACTGTTTGATATAGCTCAAAGGATAACCAGTGATACACTGATAGAAATGAAATTCATATGTGATTTACCAGACGGTGTGAAAAATTCCATCGATGACCCTCTGAAGTTTTTAGGCGCGCTCGAAAAACGGGGTAAAATTTACCCAGGAGATGTGACTTACTTGGTATCGCTGCTTGAGGAGACAGACAATTTGAAACTTGCCAGATTTGTGCGGCAAACCGTAATGTAAGTTTAGCCCGTAAGTAAGTTTAGCCCCCATCCCATCACAGTCTTACCTCGGTTAAAAGCAAGTGAACTTTTGTCTTGGAAAGCTGTGAGACGATAAGAGTACACACTTAAACTTGTGGTGAAAATGATCAACATGTCAGCCTCGAAGCCAATGTTTCACGATTTCCTTATATTTTCTTTCATCTTTCTGGGTTTAGTATTTTTGCTAGTAACCATATGTCTTCTCAGGGGGCTATTTACCTAAGACATCTACCATGGCACTTCAGTGATATACGGTACCAAAACAATATCGTGTACTATTAGAGCTACATATTACGCAAAGACAACTTGAATCTCCTGAAAAACATAACGCAGCTCAGTAGACTGTTATGGAATAAAGCGCTGTGTTACTGCACTGCCACACGTACGCAATGCGTGCCGATTTTTTTATTTTTTCTCGATCAGACTCACGCACAGGGCGTTGTATTTGCACTTGCACGCAAAACATACGAGACGTAGAAAAGTACGCGCTAAAATCTCCCCAGTTTTGGTCTCGATAATCAACAAAGTTTTAGCCATTAACTGATAGACTTTTTGAGTTGCAAGAACGCAAATGAGTCCCTGTGTTCTTTTTCAAAAAAGTAATCGACTACAGCAACAGCAATAGTTTTCAAAAGATTCAAATTTTCACAGATAGCTAATAACGAAATGCAGTTTCAATGTGTCAGGGCCGTAGCCAGTATGAGGCAAACCGAGGCACTTGCTTCAGTCATTTTATTCGTGATTTTTTTTTTAAAATAAAGCATGATTCCAGTGTTGTCTGTAAAATGTACTCATCATGAACACCTAAAACACCTACAAAGAGAATTTAACCATGTACTTTGCCTACGACCCTGTTTTACTTATTGAGATTGCAACAGCATCGATATGATATTAACAAGAGAGATTTACATCAATAATATCACCTAAGTATATTCTATATACAAGGCTAAAAGTTAAAAAATTAAAATATTCAAACCAAACGTTTTCGGCTGTTTGCCATCATCAGGGTTAAAATGGGTGACCGTCCGCGCGTACATTTAACCCTGATGATTGCAAACAGCCGAAAACGTTTGGTTTGAATATTTTGATTTTGACTTTTAGCCTTGTATATAGAATATATTTTACTAAGCGAACATTATGGACAACACCTAAGTACTCAACACATTTTTCAAGAGTTACATTTTCCTTTAAATCATTGTCAAAGATACGAATTTTGGGGAAATAAGTTTTAATTTGCTTTTGATAAGGTCTAAAAAGTACACCGTATAAAGTCTACGGGTAGATGAAAAAATTGTTACATGACGTAATACAAAATCGGGTACTATTTACACCAATAGCGGGTACGTACTATTTACAGCGTGTCACGCTGTAAATAGTACCCGCTTTTGTATTACGTCATGTTGTAATAATTTTTTCATCTACCCGTAGACTTCATAACTGTTCACACTTAAAAAACTCATTAAACTGATGATGGCATAAGCATGCCGAAACATGTCTTTTAAAAAAGTTGTCTGTTTCCTACAGTATTTATCATACTTGCTACTATTGCGACCTTATTTAACTTTAACTCATTTGAGGTTAGCCAATCATATACATTAGTAAGTTCATTGTTTACAGTCATTTCTAACGGGGTTCGCACGGGTCATGGAAAACCTGGAAATTCATGGAATTTAGTTAACAATTTCATTTTTCAGGCCTGGAAAGTCATGGAATTTTAAGGTCAGCCATGGAAAGTCATGGAAAATTATAATTATAAATGGTAAATTAATCATTGCAGTGTCAAAGCAAGGATAAAATCAAATAAAGACGAGTTTCTATTAAATAGTCGGATGTTTGCAGTGTTTTCAAAGAGGGTGCCCTATAGTTTTTACGTGAAGCCTTGTGGGGCGATTGAGTTTCTCGTGAATCGTGATTAAAATTGTTTTTTATTCGTGATTCTTGATTAAAGATGGTAAGAACTTTTCATGTCCAAGTGAACGTGTTTTTTTGGAAATTAAGAGAATTTTCGAAATTGCTGAAATTGGAGTTTATGGAATACACGCCAAGTGCCATATTCACAACGTTAAAAAAAAAAAAACAGTCACATTTCCACCATGATCGTCACGCAGTCGCATTCTCATTTGCTTGTTTGTTCGTGTTGTTGTCAATGTTGTTGTCTGATTTACCACAAAGGGTTTGTAGTAAAGTCAGTCGCAGAGGAACTTGCTAGCCAATTCTATTCGGACGTCAAGGGATTGAATCCAGTATTACGATAAAAAACACAACAACTTTGAAAACAATTTTGCGCAAAACAAGCAAATGCCGGAACGTTGCGTGACGACCATCGTGGAATTGTGGCCATGACCTGTTTTGTTTTAATTGTATTGCGGAGACAGTTTTTTGCGAAGTAAACATTAAAACGTGGTTTGATATTGTGGAGCTCAGCGAATCTTCAGTGTCCCTGTGTATATTCCCGGAAAAAAATCCAATTTCAGTCTGAAATTCTCTTAATTTCGAAAAACAAACAAAGATCTCCCTTTCGTAGTTTCCGTATGTTCCATATTTTTTTGACTAATTTCCGTCATGAATGAAGGAAAGATGCCGAACATTGCAGGAGAATGACGGCAAAAATTGAAACCAAAAAAAAATGGAAAAAATATTCACCCCGACCCCGGCCCCGCGTTTTGGATACTACCATTTTTTTCGAACGGCTGTGGTTAGTTTTCGAAAGGATATGATAAATAAATAATAAAAGTCATAAAACAGACCAGATAAGACATTATATCGTCTTTTGTCGCGTAAGCCGACAGACATGACTACCCTGGAAAATTTCTTTTATCGGCCAGTAACCCACGTGCTCAGACGTACTGACCTGTAGTGACCTCTGTCTACATTTGCAAAGAGAGGTGATTTTTTTCCTGTGCGAAGTGTATAAACCAACTTTTGTTCGTTAGAATGGAAATAATCGGAATATTGACCAATATTTTGGCTTTCATGCACAGAGGCTACACACATGAACACAACGGACTAACCGTTCGTGAAACTGGTGTAGGAAATTGGGGAAAACAACTTATACGGCACAAAAAAAAGTCTTCGTGAAAATTTAAGGACAGCCCATTCTAATTCTGAACGCGAGAGCAAAATAATACGCAACCACTAAAATATTTTTTATCAGTCGCGCTCGTACTAGTACATGCTTTACTTTACCCCTCGACATAACTTTTTGCATGTTTGAGAAATCCAGGTGTTTTTGATCAAGTAAAATTCTTGCAAAAAAGTGCAAACTGAAGGTATTAAGTTTTCCTTGACCGCCAACGCCGCCTTGCACTGGTCGTGTTCCTGGACTCCCTCCCTCCATGAAAATGGCCCTGGAACCCAATATCATAAGAGTTTTTTTCAAAAATGTACTTTTTTATAATTAAAAAAAAGTTTTGGTTAAACAGCTTTATAAAAAGGTTAGAAGAAGTGAAAATATTAATTCGTGAATTATATTTTTATATTTATGTGAAACGTGATTGTCAAATGACATTGATTCTCCATTTGAAACAACACACAATCAGGTAACTATTCATTTGTAAATAGGGAACTGACTGTTGCACTGGGTTAATACTTAGCCCAGCCTGTGTTCAACAACAGCCCCGTTTTTATTGAAAAACAGTAATTGGTTAACGTTGCCTGCCCATTATAGGTTACTGCCTGCTACCCGCCAGGAAAAACCCCCGCTTGGGAGGAAACCTGATCCCTCTGGAATGCAGCGTCAGGCATTTAAAACAACCACGAGGGAGAGAGGTTGAGAACTTTTACTACACAGTTGCACTGCATATTAAATAATATATAATAAATAAAACTGAAAAGGTAAGTTCTTATGGCTACAGCTGGATTACTGATCTATAATTGCAGGAGGAAAACTCTATGAAATAAAACTTGAGCAAAATGCTGCACAGCAGCACAGTCAGTGTAGATTGATTTTACTTCATCCAGTCCCTCCCTAAGGCCTTATTTCTGATCTGCATTACCATGGTGGCAACTGTCAAAATAGTAGTCAACCGTGAAGACAATAATTTGCTGCTATTCTGCGTAACGCAGCACATTACAAGTTTTCTCTCTCCAACACACAATCAGATAACTATTCATTTGTAAATAGGGACGGCTGCACTCGGTTTATACTTGGTGCATCATGACAGTGCTCATATTTTATACAACATGCGAAGAGCTTCTTTAGTGATAGGTGATTTCTTAACTACAGGCTTGGCTTTTTACCTCTTGACTCCTTCTGGCAATGCTCTTTACAAATGGACTGGACATAGGATTCGAAAGCCCAGCAATGTGATGTACCCATTTTTGCGCACAATAGATAAACTCTACGGTGGAGGCTGAGACTTGGGAAATTGACAAGTGACTAAAATACAGAGCGGCATCCACAATTGAAACCGGAAGTACAAGTTTATGATCAAATTCAATCCAACGGTTTAAATAATTAGAATAATTAGTGACTGTCCCAATAGCTTTTGCCGATAAAACAGTTCGTTTCAACTTCTCAAACAGATTAGAGAAGTGGATATCAGCCTTGGCTCGCTCTTGAATCTCAATCCACGGTCCTTGAGTGAAGATGCTCAAACCTGTGGAAGCAATGAAACTGTATTACTTGCTATACCTGATGTGTATCAAAGAAATGCCAGAACGGACTTAATATACATGATCTACCAACTGACTCCATCTTAAAAGCAGCCATCACATACATCATCAGAACCTTGGCACAGATCAACTACCTGTGGGTAAAATAGGCCACCTGAAGGCACGCTGGAAGAGGCTACCTGCAAGCCCTTCCTGAATTGCCACCTGTGGGCAAGCACTTCAACCCTGAACGCAACTTTGACACAAACCTTGTTCTGACAAGCAAAACCCCCTGTGACTGTTTCCCTTTCGCAAACACTGCCAATTAATGTACACAGCTACAAGTCTGAACGTGAGCCTATCTCCATGAAAAATGGAATTATAGGTTTGACCTCGAACTATGGCAGGTGCACCGGCTGAATTCAGAAATACCAACCCAAACAGTGACACACTTAGCCAGGTGTGTGGCCAAAAAACGGCCCCTCTCCGCAAGGGGAAAATCAGTGTCCCCCTGGCTTGAAAATTCTGGAAATGTCGCCACGCTTTAATGATTTGACATGGAGGGAGTATTATTACCCAATTGCTTTCCCCTTTCCAATCTTGTAGGAAAGCATCGATCGCTTCCCACTCTGGATTCCAGAAACGGGAATTAAATCTATTGCATTTGGCGTCATATGAACTGGCAAAACGATAGACCGTGAAAGGACCATGCACATTTTATTATTAATCCAGTGAAGGCTATGTGGTTGTATTCCCCAGCCATCCACATCTGTATAAGCTTGCTGAGATAATCAGCTATGTGGTTCTCCCCTCGGGGTACCCAAACTGGAATGATTGAGATACGATGCCTGGCACACAGATGCGCAAGGTCTTCTGCAACTGACTGTAAATCAGGTCTCATGCTACCTCTAACAATGATGCACACAATGTTCTGGTTGTCAGTATGCCACTGTACACGATGTCCCCAACAGATAACAACATATTATGTAAAGCTTTAAGCTCCCTCCACGTGCAACTCCTAACATTTTCACTAGCTGCCCACTTGCCCTGACAGACCAGTTGTTGCATGCTTTAGGCTATGGTGGCTACAGCATAACCACAAAATCAAAAGCAACAGGTTTGTCAAATATTATTAATTATTATTATCATACCATTCAAGTGGTTCACATTTCTTTTCCAAAAGGTCAATTCCTCAATCAAATTGTTCGAGCAAGGAACGATTGAATCCTAGGACTGACTACATGTCGTCTCAATTGCATTATATAAGTGCCTTGAGTGTAAATAGAGCATAGGACCAATTGCCTTTGACATGGATATTATGCAGCCAGTTACCTGAGCTAATTGTTTAGCAGTAACAGGGTAAGGGTTAGTTAAGATGTCTGACAAAGACTCCTAAAGCTTAGCGACCCTAGTTTCAATAACATATAAACGGTTCTCTGTTATAGTGAAAATGTGACCCAGCCAGGTCTGAACGAGAGATGGTTCCCACTTGCACTTACTATCGCTTAAGAGGAACCCCGGTTGACTCAGATCGTTATAAACATCTTTGGCATCAGCGGATGCCAATTTTTTTGGAGCAGCCCCACCCATACCTGAACCTCTCCAATGGCCTACCACAGGCTTGAGAACTTTGGTGAAACAGTAAGGTGCAGTGGATAACCGGAATGGCAAGACATTGAAAAGAAAATAGGTGATCTCCCCTTTATAAAGCCACTGAAAACCCAAATAGCTCCGATGACTTGGAAAAATATCAATATGATGATATGCACTCTTAAACGTGTACAAATGGTACTCTTCGTCAAGGAGGTCAAGAGCAGTGTGAACATCTTCACATTTGAATTTATATTCAAAAAGATGTGGGTTCACATGTCGTGGATCTAACACAAGACGCTTTTTCCCATCGTCCCGAACTGATACACTCAAAGGGTTGACTACCCATGGTTGAATCGAGACAGCTGAGACACACTGCTTAGTTAAGAGATCTCGTAAAGCTTCCAAAACGAATCTACAGTTATCTATGGCCGACGTATTTTTCGGCAAAACACACGATTCTGGAATTGAAAGCAACGGTAACTTATAACCCTCCTTAATGACACTGAGCACAGCCTCTGTAGAAAGATGTGGGTTCGCATGTCGTGGATCTAACACAAGACGCTTTTTCCCATCGTCCCGAACTGATACACTCAAAGGGTTGACTACGCATGGTTGAATCGAGACAGCTGAGACACACTGATTAGTTAAGAGATCTCGTAAAGCTTCCAAAACAAATCTACAGTTATCTATGGCCGAAGTATTGTTCGGCAAAACACACGACTCAGGAATTGAAAGCAACGGTAACTTATAACCGACACTGAGCACAGCCTCTGTAGGTTTCAGTGTTTCCCAAGCGGAAGCATGACCCTTAAGCCTCCCTCGAACACTACTAAACCAACACTGCTAAAAACTAGTCCTCTTGTGGAGCTACAACAAGTTGCAAAATTGTTGAGACACTTTCATTAAAAAGCACCTTTTCTAGCTTCCAATGTCCGCCGTATCTAGAATGTAACCCTTTCCCACTTCCTCTCCCCTCTCCCCCTTTCAATGTTGACTGCTTAAGTTTCCAACATTTTCTTGTCTCGCTAGCAACACTGATCAGGGGGGGAGGGGGGCTGCAGTGTGAAAGATAATTGGGAAACTAATAACGCCCCAAGAAGGTGAAGTGTCTCCACTATTTTTGCAACTTGTTGTAGCAGCTTATGGAAAACGGTATGAACTTATGCCGGGAGTATAAGGCAGCGTTTACACGAACGCGGATTCACATCGAAACGGTTTCATGACTTGGAAACCGTGTCAAAATCGATGCGGTTTCGAAGTGTTTTCACGGAACCATTTTCGCCAGAAAATCAAAGTCGTGATGTTATAAGCGAGCGCTGCACTACGTACTAAATTCACTATTTTGTATTGAGCAATGCAAATTTCGCACCAAAATAGTAACCGTATTCAAATCGATGCGATTTCGCTGTTTACACGACATGAAACCGCATCATTTTCAAAACGGTTCACTTTTGGCAGCGCTGGTTTCAAATAGACACGGTTTCGGTAACAGTTTCGATTGGTGTCGTATAAGCTGAAGGTGTAACCGCATCGAAAACGATGCGGTTACAAATGAAACCGCGTTCGTGTAAACGCTACCTACGAAAACTGCCACGGGGCATGAACTGTTGTACCTCCTAGTGATATGGAAAATCTACTACGGTTCTTCACTAGTTTGGTTGAGCGGGTTTCCGCAATTTTCCGTTTAGCCTTCTTCTCGGCTTTCCTCATTTTCTTTGCGTCTTCGTCATTATCAGCAAGTTCGTTGTTCATGTACTCCCCCACAGTTTTCCAACAATATTGAGAGCGGTCGGTTATCAGAATAAGTTTTTGCCGTTGATCTATCAAGTTCATACCTTCATCTAGCTTAGTAATGCATGAGTCGTATTGCCCGCCTTCAATGGCACTCTTGGCTTCGCTCACTGCGGCTTTGATCTGTTCGTTATACTTGTACTGTTGTTCGTGGCCTTTTTTCTGGAATATACGTGGTTCTGAGAAGCGGATGCGCTTGAGTTCGTTCAGTTGGGAACTAGACGTTTCTTCTAACTGCCGCTTCATGGATTCTAGTTTATTATCCATGATCGACGCGATCTTGTCGATCATCGTGGACTGCTGGCGTTGAATTTCTTCTCCTTCGTGAACGTTGTTTGATCTGTCCTAACAGTGGTGTGTTTAGGCTTATCACTGCCCATGTTGATCTAACGGAATGCATCGTTACCCGGCGTTGCAGTCTTAAGTGTTTAATGTTTAATAGTGCAACATTGGTCAATGTCCTCCGCTCCGCACTCCTAACATTCACGGTTTTGGAAGATTTTGCGTTTGCCAGGCGGGTCTCACATGTTCCTACATTCATGGGCCAGCGAAAAAAGCGTTGTATTTTCGCAAAACAATAGGCCACTTCGGAAAATACCAAAATACTCTTTGTCCCCCCAAATTTTTGCATAAGCGTTGTCTCCAGTTTCTCTTGGGACTTACAATGGTCCCAAGACTGAAATAAAAACAATGCTTATGCAAAATTTGGGAGGACAAACAAAGAGTATTATGGTATTTTCCGAAGAGGCCTATTGGAAATAATGAGCTAGTCACGTGGTCAGCGGCAAACATTTTTTGCTGCAGTTAATGAACATCCCATCTCGTACCCAGAGTCATCGGGTTCTTTGACCAGCGGGCAGTTGCCTGGAGTAGATAAGAAACCTCTCCCGCGTCGACCGCCCGCTGACCGAAGAGCCCTAGGACTCTGGAACATAGTACTTTTTTAACCAACCTCTGAAGCCACCAATAACAATAGACAAAGGTACGTCTTGTGGTGGACGAACAAAAAAAACTAATAAGAGATCTTTTGTTTTTGTCCAGCAACATGGCGGCCATGACGTCACGTGAAAACCTATTGTGCCAATCCTCGGGTGTTTTGGCAAAAAAAATCGCAATTTCCATTTTATGGTCTCGATACCATTACATTGGAATTGGACACAAGCATAAGCACAAGCAATATACGCTGACGCAGTAGCGTTTTGATAACTGGTGTCTTTCGTTCGAACAAAAGACACTAATTAACAACAAGTTAATGCGCCTGCGTATGCTGCTTATGCTTACGTCGTACAACGTTGTAAACCAGCCTTAAACGCGTGACAAAAATACACAACGAAACTGAAATAACATGGAATTCACCACATTTGATCGCCGAAAAAAATTTACAAATGCATAAAATCAGGAGAAAGTACCATTGTCACAATGGGGGGCACAGTGCTCTCCAGAGTAATGTCGAACCGTGTTTGTTTTAATTGACCTCTGTTGTTGGTTAGCAACTTCTTGGATGCAAATTTTGGCGATGCTTTTGATTGGTTGTCTTCTCAAAAAATGTGATAATGGTGCTTTTGTGTCTGTGTGTGTGGTCAAGGCCACAACAAAAAAATTTCGTTAAAGTTACCGAGTTCCATAACCACCACCATAAATTAGATTAACTTTTAGAGCATAATGCATGAGCAGTTTTGAGTGTTGTCTAACCTTTCTTTTACGCCCGTAAACGAGCGTTCTCGCCCTACAGAGTTATAGATAAGAAGAGCGGGAAAGTTTTCCTTTGTTTTGCTGCCGTTTCAATGAAAAGAATAAATAGATCGAAAATATGCCTAGTTAACCATAATAATCGCAAGTTGGCATCGCGTATCCCATCTTCTTTGATCCTTAGTCACTCACTGAAAAACAATGTCCCATTTTAAATGTAAGTGAAAGCTCGAAGTATTGTTTAAGAGAAAAGGAGCATAAACGCCATGACTATAAACCGATGAAGCAACGCACCAATGAACACACATTGAAATCAATTTTTTACGAGAGTTGTTAATTGCTGCGAAGCCTTAGCGAAGCAGCAACACTATTTCTGACTGACCGTGTGGGGCCTGGGCGCTTTATAATCTGTGATTTCTCTCGATCCAATTTTTTCGGTGGCGATGATTATGAGTAGCTGCAGAACGGTGGATCAGCCGTCGGTTTTTGGAGATAACCATTCAAAAGCAGCGATCCAACACATATCGTTAAAGGCAACATAAATTTATTATTACCTTTTATCAGCAGAATCGTTAGACAATCTATTGCAACTGGAGTCTTCCCTACTTCTTCGAAAACCTCACTAGTTCGTCCGAAACTGAAGAAACCTGATCTCGAGCCTGATTTGTTTGTCAATTATAGACCTATAGCCAATATTCCATTTCTCTCTAAGATAATTGAAAAGTCAGTCGCCATTCAAGTTCACAATTACCTGAACTGCCATGGACTATTTCCTTCCTTACAATCTGCACATAGGAAACACCACTCAACAGAGTCTGCCCTACTCAGAGTTAGTAATGATATTCTTAGGATACTGGACTCCCAAGGCGAAGTAATTCTGGTTCTGCTAGATTTATCAGCAGCGTTCGATACCATAGACCACCATCTTCTGCTCACGAGACGTCGAACATACTTTAACTTTACTGAAACTGTTCTTCAAAGCGGGTTCTCTTCGTACTTACTTGATCGTTTCCAGCAAGTAACTATCAGTGATTCTACATCCTTACCGCGATGCTAAGAATATGGAGTGCCTCAGGGCTCGATACTTTTATTCTCTACCTGGCACCTCTTCAAGGTGTTATACTTACTCATGATTTAAATTGTATGTTCTACGTTGACGATACCCAAATCTACATCGCTATTAAAGATCCTGAGCATTCTGTTGATTCTGTCGAAATTCTTCAAGCATGCGTAAATGATGTTTTGGCATGGAACACTCAGAACATGTTGAAGAGCAATCCTGGTAAAACTGAATACTGCATTTCACCAGTCCCGTTTAAAGAAGCAACCGTCATCGTTGGAGACTTTAACGTTAGCTAATAGTACAATAGGAATCAAAGCAAAAGCTAAGAATTTGGGCCTTGTAATGGATAAAACTTTATTTTTTAATGACCACATCAAAGAAACATGCAAAAACAGCCAGTTTTGCTATAAGATCCATTGGACGCATCCGTAGATACCTTCCTTATGATGGGATGAAGATGCTAGTCAACTGCCTTGTGATTTACAGACTAGACTATTGTAATAGCGTTTTATATGGGATACCAAAGTACCAAAGGGACAAATTACAGAGATTACGCAATTTTATCGATCGCTGGAAGTAGTCTTCAAGGTCACGAACATTTTAGTGAAATGTCCAGGGGAAGGCAATGCTCCTTTATGGGTTTTCAGGGCACAGTCGCTATTAAAGTTCCACAGTCGTTTCCAGTGCAGCACTGGGATACCGCTACAGTTGACCAAATTTTAATCGAAGGAGATAGGATGTACTTGAATGCACTTGAAAGTCAAAGAATTCCAGATACAGACACGTCCCTGATTTACCTGCCAAATCAAACTCGCTCGACAGTTCAATCGCCCACCATTGAGGTCACAAAACAAAATCAATCGCCCTTTGAGGTAACAAAATCGCCTTCTGAGGCAAATGAATGTTCGAAAACATTAACCTTTAAAAGAGATCATAGACCTCACTGTGATTACATTTTCAACTTGTATTTTAAAATGAAAAGGTGTCTTCTATTTCCAAATGTATCCGGTATTTTTATATTTAAAGGAGAACTCTCTCCTCAGTATGATTACATTTGTTCACATTGTGTATCGAAAAACTTTGTCTATTTGGAGAACATTGATACCGTTTTCTTTCTGTTACATGGTTATTACATGACTAGGAGAATATGTGGAATAAAACAAGTTATTATAGTTGCATTCTTTTGTTTATTACCTATTATGTTTACACTCTTTCCTTCCCTTGCTATCACTAGCTTTTTTCATTTTTCATTTTTCATATTGAGGCATTACATTCACTCAATGTGCAACAAAATGTCCAGGAATAAATTATTATAAACATCAGTCATCATCTTTGCTATTGTTACCTTCATTTTTATAACTCACCTCGCAGCACTTCGCTTGCTATAAGTAACTTCTAGTTTTAACCATAGTTAATACAAGAGAATGGTTATGAAACGCGACAAGTTTCTTTGTTCTAGGTTTTTGTTCTCTTTTTTGGCTTTGACCGTGCACAAAACACAATTGTTGTTTACTCCGTACTGAGCAACTAACCAACAGAAAGATTGTGCGCGTTCGTGGACTTTCCAACCGGGTTGGAAAGTCCACGAACGTGCACAATCTTGGCCTCTTTGTTTGCAACTTTGATATTTGCCGAGCTTCCAAACCATTCCATCTATTAACTATGTTCTAACGAACGATAAAGTAGTACTACGTACGCAAAAGTGACCTAGGATTTACAATCCCCTTAGCTTCTATGTACAACGGTTAATTACATGGGGTCTAACTGGACACAATGTGACGCGGGATTCTAGAAGCTGGCCACGTTAACCTAGCCTGTTCCAGGCTCTCAGATAGGCGAGAAAACGAAAAGAACTGCGTGTGAAAAGCGAGTGGGGGCTTGGGTCGAGGCGAGGCGGGAGAGCCTGTAAGCATCTCTTTAAATTCTTCATTCCGCCCACTTTGCAAATAACCTTTCGCATGTCAAAATGTCAATGTCAAAGTGTTGAAAATGGGCGGCATTGTGTGGTCCCACGCGAGTTCAAGCGCGATTCTTTTATTGTTGTTCAGAGGTGATGCGTTAATTCTCACTTGTGCGAGTACGTTAGCCAGAATTTAAGGCACTTTTAGGAAAATAACTTTACGCGAACGAAGGCATTGTCAAAGCAACCGGGAAACGAGGGTCAAGGAAATCACCGACGGGAGATTTAGCAAATTCGACCAAAAGACACGACCAGTTCGAAAGCTGCGAGTTCCAGACGCTGTGTTGACTTTTTCAAGGAAAACAGAAACCCGACCATTGAAGTTTCTGGCCTAGATGATAAGATGGTCTCATCAATAAACTTCAGCTCTGATGCAACAGGACAACCGATAATGAATGTGAAAGATTGATATTTCATGTGGATGGGTTCAATTGCATTTGCAGTATACAGACACGCGCACGTAGCCATCACCTTCGCTTCCTGAAATCGCTGGATCTTTTAAAGCTTTAAGACATACAACGGAAATACAAGCCTGTTTTCGGCAAATTTTTGCGCTCTTTCAAAGTGGTTTTTTCTTTTTGCTCTCATTTTTTCGACGGCGATGAAGGCAGAAATTTAATTGACCCTAGCTAGCTGGTGAATTCGAATACGCAGCCAAGTATTTGCATAAGAAAGAATAACAAAATATTGTATTTTTCTCGTTCGTCAGAGTTTTCAGAGAGCGCCGTTGAATGCTAACAATTGTGGCGTGCATGGGACATAATAGTTGTGTCAAATGCGAACTATATACACTATATATCGTACCCGGTGATGCTATATTGTAAGCGTTGTGGAGAGATGTCCTATCACAACATTGAAGCGCTTTCGCAACGCGCGGCAGTAACTGAAAATTTATGCTTTTACCAAAACCAGTTGGAAGCATTGCAAACGGATCGTTTTTTCGACTTTAATATTAAAGTCGAACAGACACAACTTTTGCTCGAATCTGAGGGCTTGTACGTTTGGGAATACTTTAAGACACTCAGCGACAGAATTGACCTCTTTCTTTCGTGCTCCGCGCGTGAATCAAAATGATTACGAAAGTGTTGATGTAAACTGTCAAAATTGACCAATCAGAGGGTATACCAGGAGCTGGTATACCGGAATGAAGAATTTAAAGAGATGCTTACAGGCTCTCCCGCCTCGCCTCGACCCAAGCCCCCACTCGCTTTTCACACGCAGTTCTTTTCGTTTTCTCGACTACCTGAGAGCCTGGAACAGGCTACGTTAACCATTCGGTGGAGTTTCGTTGTTACCGTGGTTGCATATGATAATTAACAAAGTGCACAAACCGCAATTTGTTTCATTATGTGAATCGTGCAAGTCACGCACAGAGGTGCAAAATTAGGTTGTAATGTTAATGTTAAGATTTCTTCTAGATTGTCGCATTTGTCAACGTTGCTCAATTAACCGGTAACGTACGGTGGCCCACAAGGCTCAAACACAAAGAAAGAAAGAAAATGCAAATAAACCAAAGGAAACGCCAATAAAAAAGAAAATGCAAGTTGGCGAAGAAATAAGCGCCGTTTTAACAACAGGCCCATGTTAAATGTCCCGGGGACTCGGGAATGGACAGTCCATTGCGATGACCCCATTTTGAAGATAAACAAGTTGTAAACAAGTTGCTTGGCAACGGCCGAAAGGGCAGTCCCAGCCAGGATTCCAACCTACGACCTTCCGCAACTCCGGTCGGATACTCTCACTTCAAGAATTCGGTGTTACAGTGGTCGTAAGTTCGCATCCTGCCGAGTACTGGGATTTTTCTGATGTCCTTTCGCCGGTCGTCGCCAAGCATCCAGCTTAATTTTAAAGTCTCTATTGATTAAAATTTGGTCCACTAAAGAAGTATCCAAATTCCGCACTGTACGCGGCTTTGCACACAACACAAGTGTCAAAGAGCATTGTCCTCCCCTGGAAAAACCGTAATGAATACTTGCAGCGATTAAAGTTGCGTTTAATCAAATCAACATTTCTCAATGGCCAAACCAGGTAGTGCTATGCGTGCACATACGTGGCAGTTGCTGCCCCTGATCTTAAATGCTACATACATCACAGATCATCGCGCACGAAAAAAAATCCTGAAGATCGCGAAATACTAGTCACAAATTGTTATTGCTGCTGGCCAATGCTGGAAGCAATGAGCGCTTTCCATTTGAATGGAAAAACTGAGGAGAATTTTTCTATTCAACGGAACAGAACAATTTCCGTCATTCAAAACGGCACAGGACGAGAGTCTTCCTTTCGCAAGGGGTTGCTTTTTCTCTCTTTCTTCATACGAGACTGGATACTGTACTAACGATTTACAATAAACATTTTCGCGGCCAAAAGCCGCGCTTTTAGTTTATCAAGGAGGGTGGGACGCTTTAGAGGTACACCTGTAAAGGTACTTTTTTTTTCCCGAAAAGTTTCTACTGGAAACGTCAGTTCCATTTGATTTTAATATAACCGGAACAAGGTTTTCCAGGAAAGAGCCAATAAGAACGAAGTATCGGACAAGGCACGACAGATGAATATAATCACTTCACCACAAAGTTTGGTCAAGAATCATTGACCGCGAGCAGTCTCTCTTTTGCTCGAAATTCCGCCGAGAGGCTTCGCCCCTCGGATATCACGTTCTCTTAGCGGATTTTCGAGCAAACGAGAGAGTGCTCTCGCAGTCTACAAAAACACTGATTTACATCCTTTTTATCCTGCTCTTCCTGGCCTGGGTTCTTAAGACATCTACAGGAATAAAAATTAGTCACAGAACCTGCGTGATTCTGTAGCAAAGTTAACGAAAGCATAACTTTGCGTGCCACCAACTCTATGTAAAACGTCTTCATACAAATGATGGGAAGATGGTGGATTAGGAGAACTGACGATTGTTGACCCAATTACATTTTTTCCCAGCTACAGACCTTATGCATAAATGCAGCCAATAAATCATTGTTTTGTCTGTTTACAAATTTTGAACAAATTTAATAAAATGTCTGTTGTGAAATCCATCAGGTTGGCCTCAATTACATATACACAACAGATAAGAAACGTTCTTTATTTATGCATATGGTCTACCCTTACACTGCTCTTACTGATGTATAATTTCTTTTTTTTTCTCAATAGTAAGTAAAAATGGGAATGAAATCCCACATAATTTCACTGTATAAAAGTTACGAGCCACCATTCATACGGACCTCGATTGGGGTCATATTATTCTTCTTTTTGATTCCCAAACGAGATCAATAAATGTATGTATGTTACAACAACACTTCAAACATATTTGTCTCTGCTTTCTAAGAGTTTCATTAACCAGTTAAAAGAGTTAAATCAGACAGAATTGCTGGGTCATACCACGATGTTTTTCAGTTCAGAAGATAACTTAATCAAAAGCTCGGTCTACAATGCATAAGTAAACCCAAACGCTTATATTTAAAGATGACATCGGGGCCATGGGGCTATGCAATTTACATTTTAATGTATTTTGTAATAAAACTTCTGAAGAGGTTAAAAAAAAGCTAGGCAAAATCAAGCACAAGAGTTACAACAAAACGTCTAATAAGTTTTATTATCATAGTGGAATGACTAGTGAGTTTTGTTGGGCACACATATATTCTTCCTTCTTATTCAACACATTGTGACAATGTCCAAATATGGTCATAGTGCGCTCAACATTCGTCGTGCGTACTCAACAGACACGTAATTTGTCTGTGTCAAGGAGAAAAATGGTAAGTTCTTCTTGCCTTTTTTTCCAATAAACGTAGAAAATTGTGCTTTGTCATTAATGTGTTGAATAATAATACAATTATCCTGCTCAATCTTGCGGAATATCACCTGATGTTAGCCAACTCGGCCTACGGTTTCGTCGGCTAAGTATCATGCAGGCGATATTCCGCGCGATTTCGCAGGATAATAGTTAAATATGCATCGCCCTAAGGGTCTCCTTATTGGTTCAAAGTGCCAGTTTTTGAAAACGTTCTTATTTTTTCAGCATTTATGCCGTGAGAATGAAATCGCCGGTAACATCACTTTAATGCGCCCTGAATGTAGTTTTGAATCAAAAAACAGTATTCCTTTCTTTTTTTAATCCTATTTTCCCCTGTTAGGTTCTCAAAGCAAAAATAGGTAGTCCTATGCTGGAGGTTTTACCTACAAGAGATTTTAATTTTTTTCTGAAATTTTATCTAGTAATCGATTTGGAGATTGTCAAAGTTTTTCAATTTTTTCAAATAATCCTCTCAACAACGAGTGCGAGTGTTTCATCATGGGTTCCAAACACCGAGAAACAGATGAAAACACGAGGCTGCTTCGGCCGAGTGCTTCTAATGCTTTTAAATTCGCACCAAGAACGTTTCTAAGAACGTTTCTATTATTGTTTCAAGGTGTTTGGAAAACCAGATGAAACCCGAAGCACTAGTTTTTTAATATGGCTTCTTAAGGAAGTTCGCGCCAATTGTTAATGCGCATCCTTACTGCGCACGCAATGCACACGCCACGTCATACACGAGCGCGCGCGCTAAGTAATAAAATGAGAACTGATAGGGCAAAAGGCCATTGCTAGAGCTTTGCCTGGATTTAACGGTCTTGGACGTTCGGTGGCCCCTATTTTTCTTTCCAGAAACGGATTTTATTTACAATTATCTCCACGTTGTCCAAAAATGAACAAAAAATCAATGTGGGAAGTTCAAAAAATTTCAAGATTTCTGCTCACGGGACATCAAATCCTGCCATCTTGCGGCTGCAAGGCGCGTGAAACTGTGGTCGCTAAATGTCCAGTCCACTTAAACAATATTTGGCAGAGAAGATTTCACTTCAAAGATTTAATTGCAATATATTTGGGTTTACAGACGCTGGCCTTATTCGATAACGAAGCCCGATTTTGTCACATTTTGGGTGTTTTTCCGGACATGTTCTCTCCAAAACGAAGTTGGTGACCCCCCATTTTTTTAACATTTCTGACATAACTAACTCATCATCTTACAGTGGTAAAAGTTTCAGAAAAAAGTCAATGTTGAAAAAATTTGGCGCGAACGTCCTTAAAGCATCTATTGTTGTATTTTTGTAATATATTATTGCATTATATTGTTTACAAAGTTAGTATGTAAATTATTCAAAGTTGGCCTGATCGTGACTTTTTAGGGAAGTTATTTTCGCATGTGCTTGCGAGAGATGAGTGCAACTTCAGCTAACTCCCGTTTTCGATTTTCAAGAACAGTCGAAGGAGAGTCTGCTTTAGTCAGTGGAGCACGAAGTATAAAGATAAATGCGAGGTGGAAATTCTTCGAGAATGGCAAAGGACGAGAACATTACAAATTTTCGAATTTCAAAGTACGACTTTCACCTCGTGTGTAATGTCGAGGACAATGTGGAGGACATGGATGCTTTATCATTGAACTACTGGCTTGTTAAATTTATCCAGGAGGTGGAAATATGAAGGGCGGCTAAAGACGCATTTAGGAGGTGTAAGAAAGAGTAATGAAAAAGCGATCAGTATAGTTGTAAGTTAATGACAACAAATAGCAGTATTCAGAATTTTGCTTTTGTTTTTTTTTTTTTTTGACATAAACACACGTGTGTTTTGATATCAAACACGGCGCCGGTTTCCATCTAATGTTTCATTGGGTAACAAGACCATCCACCTGACCAAAACAGGTATAATTTATTGGCTGTTGATGTCATGAATCATTAATGAATTTGAGGAGTGTTATGCTTTTATACCATACTTTGTCTGGGTTCTCAGTCCAAACATTGATGGAAGATAACAAAAATAATTCAAAACGCAATTTAATGCGTTGACTCCTGGAAGTAACACTTCACAGATTTTACTCTGTCTAACGCCAGACGATTTTACTTGTCAACTGGGAGCGTCCTGGGCCGCCTTCAGAGGAATGAAAGTTAAAAGGATGTAAATCTCATTTCCGTAGCATAAATACTGATGAAATAACAACATTTTTAAAATTGACCCCTTAAGCCTATGACAAGACCTTAACTGGGCTCAAAAATTTTGTTTCAATTTAGTATTAGACTGTAATTTAAAGTGGGTCCCTTAATACTGCCCAGAGCACAGCCCTTCAATGAAATCAATGCCCACCAATTCTTCTAACCTTGAAGCCCTGAAGACAAACATCATCCAAAGTCACATGTTTTAACAAACAACTTTCTATCTTGAGAAAGATTACTCCTACGAGGGAGACCTTCTTTGAAAATGAAGCAAAATGTTAAAACAATGAATAAGAAATGAAAGGAAATTCAAACAGGCTGGAGGGCTGGGACATTCAATTGCCTAACTATCAATTTCCAAGCTTTGTAATTTCAAATAACCATTTCTTGACCGCGAGTATCACATAACCTGAAGCCCTGCCATGAAAGAAATTTTGGCTGTCATCCGATAAGAAGAAATGGCAAATGGAAATACATGTACACCTGTGTCTAAACTGTGTCCATCAATTCACTGACGTGATATCGTGGATGGACTAAAAGCAAAGAAAGGGTTATAGACACGCACAGAAGTAACAACGTTCTTCTATGGCAATTTCTTTCTTATCCTACAATATCGTACATCGGAAAAACCCTTTTGATTGTTTAGGCTGTTGCGTGACCTGGACTGTGTTGGAAGCTTGTGGGCTTGATTGTTCCTATGAACAAAGAAAACGAGAGATTGAAGAGAATTCAAGGATTTTGCAATGTTCACCACACCACAAGCAACTTCGTCATAATATTGTTTTACAATTGAACTTACGAGTTTCTTGTCCATTTTAAGTTTTATATCTCTTGCAAGAGTAAAAAATGCCTGTAGAATGATAGAAACACAGTTAACCTCGTGTAAACATGCACAAAGGTGATCATTTGGATTGCACCGAGTCACATCTGGAATACAAAGACAAACCTTGAGACTGACGTACAAGTACAAACAACTACGACAGCCCATTTTCTTCTGAGCACAGATACTTAAACGTTACTACTGCTCAAGAGAAAAGGTACACTTGACTAAAGCTATATTGTCTGTTTCATTTTCATTCCCAAAGGGCTTAATCCTTTGGGTCTTCGATGATAAAAACCTCTACATTCTTCAGGAGTGTGAAGTAACAGAATCAATGACCTCTGACCCTTCTGTGCAGTTTTGAAAATTTGAAACAATTATGGCTGCCAACAATTACAGAAATGGCTCACCAATACCACTGCATAAATCTAAAACTTAGCAGGTATCACTACCATTGGTAACTTACAGCCTACAGCTGTATAATTATGTAAAATGCAATCTACTACGAAAACCACCAATCTGTGGACTGAAAATTTATGTGTCTCTTCCCCGCGCACTTTCGCTTGTAAATAGTTCAAATTCTTAAGAGGTACTGGCAGAACTGAGCCTATATGGAAGGCTCTATAATCGCGGAAAAGCTCTCGGAGAAGACTAGAGAATGAAAATTATCAGAAAAGGGGGACACTTCACCACAGCTTTTTTTGTGGGAAGTTCTTCTGCGATTGCCAAAGAAAAAAGAAATTTTGAAAACGTGTTTTTCCACTGTTGCGGTTGTTGAGCATGTGGGAAAGGAATCTCATTAAAATGTTAACGAAAGTAGCAGCACTCAGGCCCATTCTACAGATCGGTGGCGTAGTACCCCACAGGAAAGTAAATTAATTAGCAACATCTCTAGGACCTAATTAACCCTTTCATTCTTGAGAGTGAGGTTTGCATATTTTACTCTGTCAAACACCAGATGATTCTTTTATTTTACTTGTCAATGGGGGTCGCTTCAGGGATGAATACACCAAGGACCTTATAAGAGCCATCAGTTTCACACATGAACAAAACTCTTAATGAAGTCTTGCCAACATATTTACATATAGTGTACAACTTGTTCCATAATAATTATTTCCTGATCATCTTACATGTACTTGGCGTTCGAGATAAAACGAAGCCCTTACTCACCTCTTCTACATTAATACTGGCTTTTGCACTTGTTTCCATGAATTTTATCCCATATTCTGTGGCCAACTGAAGAGGTGGAAGGAAATACAGTACAGTATGAATAAATATTCATCAAGTCCACACTCATACAATGTAGATAAGCCACACCCCCAAAATTTCAATCATGATTTTGAGAAAAAAATAAAATCTTGAAAAAAGGACTCTCACAAAAAAGTCTTGTCTGTTGTCAGTTGTTAGTGATAAACATGCCGAAATCTAAAGCTGTGTATTTGCAGGGACCTCAAAATGTTAATCAACTCTTAAAATACCTTTTTTAAAGCTTACAGTGTGTATCTTTAATTGATTTCCCTGTAATTCTTGGTGCTGATGACACTTGTCTTCATTTTTAAAGCCCAAAGTTGAAATAAAACGATGAAATTTCAGTGAAAATAAAGTGCATGGAAACAAAACGTTTGCTTAGTAACCACACAGTCATTTGCAGAAGGAAGTCTGGACCGAGTCACGTTGTAAACAACATGGATGTCAGCCATGCCTGTATACCATTTTTATAAAAATGTATAGAAGCCATCGATCAGAAAAAAAGGTGTCGCTTAACAAGTCTAGTTTAACCACCTCATGGGCAAACATGCCATGCAAGTAATGAAGGGCAACAAAACAGTTGGTCATTTGCCGCGTGAGGTCTCTCGAATAGCATAGTATTTTCTCGCACACAGTGGAGTTTGGGTGATTGGTTGAAGAATATGTTCAATCTTTATTTACTAAAGGTTTTAAGTGTTATTTGTGACCCCATACCAGCCAGTTCACAGCCTCAAAGAAATGGTCTCATAATATAAGCCGCACCCACGATTTTGAGCCCAATATTTCAGGAAAAAGATGCAGCTTACACACAAGTTTTTATGGTACACGATTTTGTTGACTGCGATTTAATTAATTCATCAAAAAAGCTGTAAATCACCAAAGGTATCTGTTAAAATAATTTATCCTCTATTATAAAAGTGTTTATTAGTGACAAGGCCATGTTTTGTTAGCCACTCCTAGCTGCCTCTCATCCATCCCCTTTTCTTGTCCCTTGCAAATGCAGGGAATCGTGGTGCTGTGTCCATAGGGCACAAAACTAGGTGGTACAAATAAGTCGATGAGTGAATTGGCCACCATAAGAAGGTTTAAAGACTGCCAAATCTCCCCTTTTTCCTTTGCTGACGCTTTGTCAGCAAATGGATTGTGGTCCATTTCCTTTTATCAACTTACTACGATGCTCTCTGTGAATAGTGCCTGGACAACACTGTATGGGAGCTTGTTGTCAGGAGGGTCTTGCTGTTGTGGGTTGACACTCACAGTGGTTTTCCCCATTCCTTATGATTCCAGTTATTTACTACATGTACATGTAGGTGCAAATTCTCAGTAACTCAAAAACAAATACGAATTATTTTGAAATGCAACCAAGGGGATGCCGAATGTAAGAACACCTGATTAGGGTTTAGGGTTTTGAAAATATTTCCACTAATGGTGTTGGTAAGCATAATCTGTTAACCAATTTACAAGTACCTGTGTTCCTCGTTCTTTTGATACAACTCTCCTGTCCTCCATGTCGCATTTGTTTCCTAGCACCATTTTTTCAACATCAGATGAGGCATGCTACAATATATCAAATTCACAATTTAAAGAATGCTGCCAATGCAACCAGAACACCATACAATACAATACAATACATGTACATACTTAATGGACTGCTCCCCACAGGGGCTTTTCAGGGCCAATGAAACACAACAAAACGACAGAACAGAACAACAACAACAACAACAACAACTGTTAAGAATCCCAACTAGCCGGAGGCAAACCAGTTGGCTATTTACAAGTGCAGCTGGGAAGTTGAACCAGGGACTACCAGGATCAAATTCAACGAGTGGTTAGAGCGGGTCTTGAACCCTGGATCTCCAGATCTCAAGGCAAGGGCATGTACTACAACCAGGAACACCGGAACACTCCGGAACACTCTGGAAGTTACCCAAAACCCTCAATTTGGCTAACCCTAGGCCTAGCTAGGCCTTACATTGGTTTTTCGGCCTAGGGTTAGCACACCAGAACACTCCGGAACACCCTGGAAGTTAGGGTTAGCCCTCAATTTGGCTAACGGTTAGCCAAATTGAGGGGTTTGGGTTACTTCCAGGGTGTTCTTCTGGAGTGTCTCGGGGTGTTCTGGGGTGTTCCGGAGTGTTCCAGGGTGTTGGGGTGTTCCGGTGTTCCTGATTTTAGTACACGCCCAAGGCAAGCGCCCTAACCACTGGGCCGCACTGCCTCCTCCATGTCTACAAAATAAAACAAGAAGAAACACTGTAATACTGACATGGATAAAACAGGTTGAGTTATTGACAGCTTTGTATGAATATGCTGCTAGCATTTAACAGGCCCACACGAGCAAGTTTGTGTATGTATTACATGTATATTCCCACCTCTTCAATGTTTCTAATCCAGTTCTTGATGTTCTCAAATGACTTTTCATTTGTGATGTCATACACAAGCATGATTCCCTAAGAATGAAAATTGTATTTTTTTAAATTATCCACACGATGACATTAAAGGTCACATGTACAGACCTTTGTTTATAATAGCTGGTGGTGTTTTTAAGAGACAATACTCAAGCATACAATGGAAACTGGACAAAATCTTTCTGCAAAAATAGTTTGATGAATTTCATCTTTTTTATGTCCACATGCTGCTTCCCTCAAGTCAAAGTTGGAAACCTGATCTCACCACACAACGCTGCAACATTTTTTGATTTCAAAATTCAGTATCTAAGAATTGCTGCAAGTCTGCTTTCACTCACCATAGCTACACGGTAGTAAGCAGTGCTGATGGTACGGAACCTTTCTTGTCCAGCAGGGTCCCTTGCATTTAGAAAAAAAATGTTACCACCTAAGCAGTTCAATGGCTCTACAAAACACTTACTCTGCATTGTGATGTTTTTGCCTTTCACATTTTTTCAAGTATGACCATGAACTCAACAGTCTACATTACAAACACATTAACCAGCAATACCCCTGGGCTATAGAAATGTACAAGCACTTTTAGGGTTTTTGTTTAATATGCCATGACACATGCCTTTTGAAGATTGCTCAAAGCAAGCCCATGATATGTTTGTTCTGTCTGAATTGTATAAAATTAAATGACATTTCCGAACATTTTGTAACAAAGAAAATAGCATATTAAATTTCTTGGAATGGGGCAAAAGCAGCGAACATCAAAGAATGAGCACATAAACGTACGCAGTAATAGTCAAAAAGGTAAAAACCAAGGCACTTAACCAAGACATCTGAAAACATGCATGATGTTTTCTAAGCAGGATTAGGAAAATCATTCCAGACTATCTAACTGACGAAACCTTTAAAATGTTCTCTCTTAAGGACAAATGAAGAGCTCTACAGCAAGCAATCTCTCAAAACTGGGGAATTACATCCATGAAACAGGAAGAGTTGTTAGCATGGGCATTGGAAAGAACCAAAACTCTGTGGTGACATAAGGTAAAATCACACAGCAAGAGCACAATGCCATGAAGGAGAACATGTTTCACGATAAAAAAACAAATAAATGAAGTTGTGAAATTGAGATATTCTATAACACTACATTATAACCAATGCTTTCAGGTCCCAGGGCTCAGTGAAATCCTATACTTAAATTACTCATCAGAAGGTCCCACAAGAAAATTTGATACCAGCCCCCTGATTTTCACATAAAAAGTTACATGTGACCCCCTCTCTTCGGATGTGAGTTTACATGTTGTTCTCCCATCTTGTTCTTCAGTCCCCCTCCTGATAATTATTGCACAGTCCCTTATGTCACGTACCAACCTCAAATCCAACTATATGAACATGTGCAGGTAATTTATTTGTTCTTCGATTTTCGTTTTTCTTTCAAATGTCAAACAAAGTGATTCCAAAGTCGCAAGCTTAAACAAGCAAGTACACAGTGTTGACTTACCAGTACTTACATTTCAACAACTTTGTGTAAGTAAGTAAGTAAGTAAGTAAGTAAGTAAGTAAGTAAGTAAGTAAGTAAGTAAGTAAGTAAGGAAGTAAAGGGTTTAATAACAGGGCTCTTCATCTGTAACTAACTAATTACATGCTAAGATAAAAATTACCAAATGTTAATATGTACAATAGCAAAACATTCTAATCTAGACTTAAAACTTAAACTAATTTAAAAATTTCTAAAGACGTGCATTTGCACTGTTTTTTAAGAATTTAAATAAACGCGAGGTAAATAAATTTAAGTTATCACAGATTTTCAATTCCTTTGGTAGGTTATTAAATAAAGCGGCCGTGGTGTCTTGAAAGGTCCCCTTTTCTAAAGGAACCTGTAGTCTAATACAGTCTGATGAGCGCAACTCTCTAACTACCCTTATCAAAATTGAAGCATGGTTAGTATACTTTTTGTATACAAAGAGTATACACCGTTTGTACCTCACTGTTGTGGTGTACATATTTAGTATACATCAAATATACATCAAGCAAAATTTCATCTTGCCATTTAAGACTGATGTATACTATTTGTATATATCACCATTGCATCAGGGCTATGATGTATACTGTGTGTATACTACACACCCTCATTAACTCTGTGATGTATACTTCATGTATACATTACAGCTGCATTAAGACTTTAGTGTATAATTTTTGTATACAATGATTGTCCCAAATACCAAAATGTAACTTAACATCAAGAGTAACGTATACTTCGTGTATACATCTAAGCCATGCGATGTACTTGGTTTTCAACATGAGGTATATTTACTGTCTACATTGCTAAAACTGTCTGAATTTGCAACTGATATTGACGACAATACAATTTTTTCAATGATACACTTTGATATCATTACCATAAAATCTCAGTTATGAGTAGGTGCATGTGTAAAACATTGATCTTAATTAGGCTCTAGAAATTTTATGTCAAGTTGTAAATGTTAACCAGTCTTACAGCAATTTAGTTAACCCTTTAAAGCCCCGAGGGGTTCCCCATTGACGAGTAAAATCGTCTGGCGTTACACAGAGTAAAATCTACTGGCGTTAGACAGAGTAAAATCTACAAGTGCCATTTGGCACTATCGGGGCTGAAAGGGTTAAAAGGCCCCCTTGTAGAACCAGACATATGTAAATGCTATGTAAAGTTTATCACATAACTATGTAGAGCTATATAAAGGCTATTTCCTGCTCCTTACTATGTAATAACTATGTCACTTGCTACATTACATAGTTCAGTCTGTGTAAAGCATATGCCATTACTATTGCAATACTATTTAAAGGTCACATAGCTCTCAAATAGCTATATAAACACTATTGAAAATCTTCACATAGTTTTTAAATAGCTATATATTGACTATGTTATCTGAAGTCCAAGTATACTTTTCACTTACATAGTAAATGCATACTATGCTTTTGGTATGTGATTGTAAAGCATAGTTTTCACATAGCACATCAAATGAAGAAAAGTTTACATTGCTTTTACATACTGCTATCTATTTCCTATGGCTTCCTATGCATTTGCTATGTATTGGGATGAAATAGTTTTTACATATTGCACCCACATAAACAACCAGGAGTGTAACATTTCCATATACTTTACATACTGCTATCTATTTCCTATGTTAAAGCAAAGGCTTGCTATATACTTTATTTACCATGTCTTGGGGTAAAATAGTTTTTACATAGCACTTACTAAACAAAAAACATGAAAAAACCTTACATAGACTTTATATACTGCTATCTATAATTGGCCATGTTTTGGACCTGTACTGCACCAACTAAAACAAACCAGGAGTTACGACATACATAGACTCTACATACTGCTATCTATTTCCTATGTAAAAGCAAAGGCCTGCTGTATATATTTACTATGCCTTCGGGTAAAATAGTCTTTACATAGCACTCACTAAAAGAAAAAAAAACAGGAATAAAAATCCACATAGACTTTACACTGTACCTACTACATCTATTTCCTACTGTACGTTATTTAACATAGAAATTAAGCAAATTCCTAGGATTTCCAAATCATGCCATCAGCAAAACTCAATGAGTTGGAACTCTTGGAAGTTTTTGGGAATTGAAAGCTAAAAGGGCACTGTGGACTAGGAATATTCCAATCAATAATTCAACTTGAGGGTCACTTGAGTGAGTTGAAATTCTTGAGAATTTTGTGCAATAGCACTGAATGTGCCAGTGAGACAACAATCAAAGTTTAAGTGCCCTTTTAGGATTTGATTTCATCTAGTGCTTGAAAAAATAACCTCAACTTCAACCTTCAATGCATGTGTAAAAAGGTTTGGTCTTATTCAAAGCATGCCAATGTGAATGTGATATCTTTCGAGTTAATTCACTGTTCGTAAATTATGCAATGTCCTTTAAAGGCTCCAAACTTTGAACATAAAATCACTCTTTACACAGAGAAATGGAAAAGAAAGATTTTATTCCGATGTATCCAATAGATTGTGAGAAATACCAACCAACGGATTACCTTGCTCTCTGAGTCTCATAATCGGCCTTATTCCAAAAGGAACATGATGCATTACTCTTGAAAATTACACACTCCAATTCAGCACTCAATTCTCTCAATGAACTCCAGCATCTCTCGAACCTTGCTTATTTAAAATTAACCCGTAAAAAGATCGTCATCCTCCGCCATCTTCGACAACACGTAAGAGATACGACTGGAAACTAGTGAGTCCTTTTTCGATTTGGTCAGCAGTCACCGGTAACCAGTCCAGCTCTTACAGGTTTTTGCGCGGTTGTATTCAAACGTTTCATCTGCGATCACGCTTTTGTGGTGACGATTTTTTGGTTAGTTTTACTCTTTAAATGCTGATCCACCCAAGGAAATACTCACAACAACTCAAGTTAAAAGGTAAGCGTTGTTGTTGTGGGAATAACATTTGATTTGATGCCTTATTGTCTTCAAAATGAGGAACGATTTACATGCATGTAGAATTCACATTTTCACACCTTCGAGTCAATTTGTGACGTTCGGAGACTCAATTTGGCTTAAATGCTATAGCCCTGTAAAAAGAATTGGTAAACCTTTACAAGAATAATGAAGTTAGATCAAATGGTGAAGCAAATGATTTGAAAAAAAAGTTCTCATACGGCAAGTTACATGTTTACGATTCACAATTGATTCCTTGTCGTAAAAATGCTAATTTCTGTCACTTAATCAATGCAGAAAATGCCTGAGAAAGCTATTATGGACGTTTGCAAGTAGAGACCCAAATTCATGAGTCTACTCTTCACACACTTTAATTGTAATAAAAATGATCAGTGATTTAAAGGAATCACTACATGCATCATTGAAGTGTATGTACTGTATTTTTTTTAGTTGCCGTGAAAGAGTATAAAGAGACAGCAAGGAAATAAGATCCTTTACAGCAGACAAAAATGCTTAGCAGCCAATTCTGCCTCCTCAACCAGTTATGGTTTGATGTATTTGGGGATCTCTCCTTGCAGACAAGTTTGTTATAGTTCAGTGGTTTATCTGAAATGTTTTAAAGCGTTTTTTGTGGTTAAATTTAAAACAATAACTCAATCCAAAGATTTTGGTATGAATTAAATGTTTAGGTTCATGCAATAAAAATATGTAACTGCTTTGAAATCTA
>NC_090885.1:7609674-7622174 GCF_036669925.1 Montipora capricornis
ACGAACCCAAGCACGAATGTTTATTTCATCGATAAACATACAGTTCAGGTTCAGAGTTACTTTGTTCCACACTATTAAAAGATAGAATTAATAATGTACAAAAGGCACACCATCAATAAACATGAAATTCTCCGAAATTGTTCGAGTTTACCTCGCTGAATACGACGGAAGTTCTACTCCTATTTGAAAGGTGTTGCATTACCTGTCAGGACTTCCTCTTGATGTAGCCGTATGCAAATTTTGATAGATCGTTGTTCGGGCATTCCCTTCTACTTTAATTTGTTTAAAACCAGCCGTATCAAATGATATGATACTAAAGAAATTGTTTCCCATTTATGAGTTGGTCGCTTCTTTTCATAAAAAGTTTTTAATTCAACGGAAAGGTAAAATGGAAATGAATTGTTGATTTATCTTTCAATTGGATCAATTTCACACCCTGAATATTATTTTTCACTCCCAATTTCACCGTGTGAATTTTTACCCTTAATTTCACGACGTGAAAGTTTTCATTGATCGTTCACGGCATGAATAGTTTCATGCCAAGAGTGAAAGTTTCTTATCGTAGAGTGATTACGGTGTATTCACGCCGTGAAAATTGAAATTCACGCACCGGGGCCGTGAAAAAATTTCATGGTATTCAATGAATCCATAAGGCTCTTTTTGCGTGAAGGGTCACAAACAATGCACGTATTTGAATGCCAAACTTAAGACAAGTCTTTGTATTCCTTCTGATTCATAAACATTGACTTACTTTTGCTTGTTATCCAATAAATTCTCGACGGAGCAACCTGCGCGTTTGTAACATGATAGCTTTTGCAGTATGTAAATTTTCTGTTATCGGCTCGTGGCTTTGTTCAGCTCCAAAAGTTCTTTGTTTCACTCAACAATGCAACACAAAGGAAATTTATGGTACTGAATAACAAAGGAAAATCAGACGCGCATGAATATACGTGTATGTGCGTATAAATATACGCATATGTGCGTATAAGTATACGCGTATGTGCATTTTAGTATACGCGTATACACTGCATATGCGCAGTTAACGTATATCTGAGCAGTACTGTATGAAGCAAATTTTGTCAAGTCTCGATCTGTTCCACTAGGAATTCGCGATTTGCCATTCATTATTTTGTATACATGAAGTAAAATACCGCTGACTCAACGGGTAGAGCCTGCAAACGGAAACTGCATGCGATAGTTCAAACCCAACAAAATGGGGTGTTTACATTCATATCAGTTGAAGTAAAAGAGAGACGAAGCTGTAACTAAATAAAATTGCTGAAATTCCTCTGGAAATATTTAGGATAGAGTGAGTCCTTTTTTATTCGCTTTTACAGCCGGAAAAATCATGCTCACAGCCGGGTAATTTTCCCGGCCCCGGCTATTATCTACATCCCTGACTGTTCATTACCTCAAAAAACACTTAAATGAATGGACAGGAAATGTGAAATTCAAACCAGTCTTTTTTCAAATGAAGGCATGCAACAGAGCTGAAAACATGCAGATATATTTTTAAAATGTCCTTTCCCTGATGAAGATTAAAAAAATCAGAAGACTGTTTCTTTCATCCTTTTAGTTTCTGAAGAACCCATGTGCACACCAAAAAGACAGCTCAGTCTCTTTTATCCACTTATAAACTTGTATGAATTACAGTCATTTCGCCTACGAGTCGTTTCGCCTACTGTATGTACGCAAACGTCTAGAGTCGATTAGCCAACGACCAATATGTCAGTTCACCTACGTCTTAAACTCCGTACTATGACAATCATTATGTAAAACAGTTGACCACCTTGAAACAACATAGAAATGAAATAAATAAAAACAAAAGATTTGACTAACCGGTTGTGTGGATAGACCATTCCTGCCACTTGTGTCGGTAAAATCTCAACCATTACACTCCGCAAATTTAACAGACTATGGCTCAGGTTCGGGCGCAAAGTCTATTAATCACACATTGCCCCTTCCTTTGCTGTGGACCAGAATGCTTCAAAAAAGATTGATAATAAGTAAGTCCTATTTGTATTTTCTTTCCTTCCCTCCGCCATTTTGTTCGGATCATTCTCCCGCAGGTTTGTGAACTCGCCCCAGGCTTCACGATCTCTCTGTTCCGAAGAAAATGGCCGAAGGAACTTAGATTTGCATTCTTCTTCGAAGCACTCCGGTCAACAGCGAAGGAAAAGGCAACCCGTGAGCCTGATTAGGATTAGCTTTAAAATTGCCACATTGAAGTCGATGTTTCGGTAGTGTAGAGGTTAAGTGCATTTGCTCTTAAGCCATTGAACCTAGTACGACAGTTCGGTCAACTTTTTCTAATTTTTGAAAAAAAAAATTTTCAAGGTTTTTTCTCCGCTTTTCTTTTTAATTCTAAGTGACATACGCTGCCAATCTATAATTGTAGTCCTAGTCCGTGTTCATTTCGCAACATTTTACAGTAAATTCGTTAATCAGTCCCTTTTACGTACAAACTTATTTATTGTTTACATATAAAATGAGTTCACAAATGCAATTTCATTACTGCAAGCAACTTTTTGAGATTTATAATCATACTAATAATCAGTAAGTTTAACTTATTACATGCATGCGGGGACGTGTGGGTTGTCCGTGTGACTCCCGCCCCTTAAACAACAGACCATTGGCGATTTATTCTAATAAACTCGATGTATGTGGGGACGTTTAGGTTTTACTGGTAACGAGCAGGTCCATTCAGATGGGAGCAGCAGCCGAGTAGTATGTTAATGAAAAGTCTCACATTCTTTAGTAGTGGTGGGTCGATGATCGATTATAATCGAAAGTTGATCGAAAAGTTCAAGCGACGCGACAATCGATTTTGCTTTTTTCATAATCGATTGTCGCCGAAAAATTAGCAATTTATTGGGGACAAATAAAAGTATTAAAATCAATAAAAATGTTCGTTTAATATCTTGTGTGGGTTGTCTTTTTTCATGGACTCATAACTTCTAAGTCACAACGGCAGATAAGATTGACTGTGTTTACCTGGCGGTACCCTGTTCGCTGTGTTGTTGTCACTTCAAATGCTTCACGCTTATTTGAAAGATGTGGCATGCTAAGCCGCTTTGTATTTCGTAAACAATTGAAGCAAAACATAAATTACAAGTTCACTGTTTCGCGTTTGTAGTATCACTACCATCCAAAATAAGTTTTGAAATAGATCTCAAATGTATTTGCAAATCACCAGAGGAAGATAATGTCACCTCTGATCCAAGATGAACAATTGTTCGTTTTGGCTTGAAAATGTTTGTTTCGCTCTCCCCAATCTCTCCCCAATTCCCAGTGTCCTCTCTCAGACATGCCTCGCTTACATGTTGCTGACGAGTCCAATATGGCGGCTAAAATGGACGAGTTGGAGATCTTTCGCTATCCTGGAAGCGCCAGGTCAAAAGTGTGGGAATATTTTGGTTTTCATCAAGTGAAGGAAGGGCCCACTTTGACTTCTATTTAGATGAAAAATATGTGGAATGCTTATTGGTAGATTTTTCCGATTATAATCGATGATCGATCGGTTGGGGCAATATCATTATTTCTGATGATTGAATGTGAAATCTCAACCGATTCCCACCACTATTCTTTAGTATAGGCCACTCAAGGACTCATAGTTTTTTCTGTGAGTTTCGACAAGGACTTTTAAACAACGTTTTTACATATGAATCGTAGGCGAACTGACATATTGGACGTAGGCGAACAGACAGTAGGCGAAACGACCAGTAGGCGAAACGACCGGTTACCACTTGTATAGAAAAATGACAAAAATGCAGTTTGAAGTTGTTTACACCTGCAAAGCTACAACCATGAACTTGTTCACTTCAATTGAAATTAATATTTCCCAGTGATACTGACAAAAACAAAAGCTGTCTTATAAGAGAAAACCTCACATCAATGCTTGTCCAAACAACCATTTTCTCCATGTCACCTACTTGGAATTGACTATCACAAGTATCATTAACTAACAACTGTAGGGTCCAGAGAATATCACATGTCGAACAAGATCACTGAGCTCAGGGTATTACCGGTTAATTTTACCTTTTTGCATAGCTTGTACTCACGGACAATGACTTTATAATTGCTTTTGACACAGCAATGGGGTAAACAATTCAAAATCAGCTGGTAAGGAGATTGAAGGCCATTTCAAGGAAACATTCCACAAGGAATAAACCAAAAGTCAATGCGTTAACCTTTGAGCTTGGTTGGGTGCATTTCATCTTGAAAGTAGAACAAATAGCTTTTTCGTCATCTGATATTTTCTTGATACGTAAGGTCAACTTTGTTACAGCTTAAACTATCTCAAAACACAAAGTTCTTGATAATTATTAAGCAACGGAATCTATGATAATATGTCTAATCAATTAGCTCCGTTTTGTCTTGTTGTAAGTCTGTATGTAATAAAAAAGAGCAATAGCTTCGCTTGGTATACGCAGCTGCTCAGTCAATCATTGCCCGGAATAAGCACCGAGATCAACTGTGCATTTTGACGTACGTACTCACCATATTTGAAGCTTTATCTTCTTTCCATCCAACTCTATGGTCCTTATTTTAAAATCAATCCCTAAAACCCACAAGAGAATTCTTCAACAGGAGTGAAATGTAGCCGAAGCCGCCCAAATTCCACAGCAATGATGACAAAAAGCAAAGCACAAACTCTTGCAAAGATTGCGAAATACACCGACCTATTGTGGAGATGAAGGTCGAATTAAAAGCATCTTCAGAGAATCGGAACAACACGCACGTTTTGCCCACTCCTGAGTCTCCAATAAGCAGCAGTTTGAACAGAAAATCATATGTTTTGGCCATGCCAGAACACTAACTGGCTTCTGCTCTTTCTGTCTGCTCGACTTTCTCAACTGTTGAACTGGGCAGGCGTGGCCTCAAACTACGACTGCGCATTGTACAATAATAGGTAACCAAGCCGGAAGCAGAATCGTACATGCTTGGGCTCTATTTCCGGTTCTTACAAACTTCGAAATAATCTTCGGAGTGTTTTCACTCACGTGATCAGTAACCTTGTTTTTCCACCAAAACACGTTTGCACGATAATGGAGCTCAATTCCCGGAGGACTAGTTGGGTACACCAACATGACCGCCGTTTCATTGTTTAGGAACACCAACATGGCCGCCGTGACATCACGTGAAAACACTCTCTTGGAGGGTAATGTGAAGTGCTATTTTCTGCCCATGTAAGCCATGTGTGGGTAGAAAATAGCACTTCACATTACCCTCTAATAGTTATTTCTGTTGAAGTACAAGTGCTACACGGCCAACGTTTGCAAAGACGTAACCCTTCCTTACAACAATTGCAACAATTGTTGGCGTGAACTTTTTTTCACAAACGCGATGATTCTGCTGAGTACATGAAATTATTTTCCAGAAATAATAATAATAATAATAATAAAGACGTTCAAACAAACGTGAAACTAATTAATAATATTCTTTCAGCAGCAACAATATATTAATGTGATACATGGAATAAACAATGATTTACAAGTGCATGTTTGTAGTACTACCATGCCGACTTTCGTAAGTATATCGTTTAAACTGGTGTTTTTACAGTTGAAAGAAATTATAAAGTTTTGTATGGGTAAAGGACCATACCATGCCCTCCAGTCACGCTTCAGTGGTTTTCATACATATCCTTGTATTTTCCCAAGGTTTAAAACTTCTTTTAAATTTTTTCTTCGCGGATTGAGAGTCTGAAAATTTCCACATTTGCACTTTTATTCTCGCCTATTCGACCCTTGGTAAGAATGGAAATCTTAGCTCTGTTTTTGGCGCTAATTATGGAAAATTTCACTGGAAGGCAAAAGCTTTTCGTTCGTAAACAAAAGTATGGGATTCTGGAGGGTTTAAATGATCATGAAATCTTTACCTTAATTTTGTATTCTGGCTAAGTCAAACACGGTTCTTCCATTTCTGGAATTTATAAAGCCCGCGCTTCAAGTTCACCACTGTATGAGTCATGTGACCAATTTGTTGCAAAAGGCCTATTTTAGGAAACCAGGAACCCATAAATAGGAGCGAGCAACTCCCATACTAAGCATTCACGGCATTCTTACAGACTGATCTATTTCTAGATTACCTTTTCCGCCTAAAAACAAAGGCAGTTCCGGCTCGGTGACGCTATGACGTCAAGTTAGTTTCTTGTGATTTATCATCGGGCTCCCTAGGGAGTCTCATTCGCGGGAAATTCAATCTAAAAATAAATCGGTCAGTGAAAAAGCCGTGACAGGAATATAGGGCAGTTGCTCGCCCCTAGTCATGGGTTCCTGAGGAAACTCAGTGGTATGGTATTTCATTTGGTTCAAAATTTCTACGACATGTTTATTTCACCGCGCACCGGTGGCTCAGTTGGTTGAGCCCCGGGCTGTCACGCGGGAGGTCGTGAGTTCAACTCTGGCCAGACCAACACTCAGGATCTTTAAATGACTGAGGAGAAAGTGCTGCCTTTGTAATTACATCTGCAAATGGTTAGACTCTCTAGTCTTCTCGGATAAGGACGATAAGCCGGAGGTCCCGTCTCACAACCCTTCAATGTTCATAATCCTGTGGGACGTAAAAGAACCCGCACACTTGTCGTAAAGAGTAGGGCATGTAGTTCCCGGTGTTGTGGTCTGGTCTTTCTGGTCTGGATAGGGTAGGGTGGAGCACCTCGCATAGGACCTCGAGTCCTGTTCATGCTCCTTCCCTCTGGGCAGGTTTGCCCAGTAGAAGAGACAAACCAGATGTCTCGTAAATCGAAATTTCATCTTAAAGGATATGATTCACTAAAAATTGGATTCACTGAACTATATCAGGAGTTCATCTAAAGCGCCATACTCAGTTTAGTCCATGGATATGAACATGGTAGAGGAACATACTATTTATATTCACTTCTTGCACTAATCCCATAATACACCTCTTTTATAAATATTTTTGCTCTTTGGCCATTTCAATTTCAGCAGGAAAAGAAAACAAACAGCGGTTACAAACATTTTCATTTTATTCTTGACGTTTCGTATGCTGCAACATACATTGTCAGAAGTGAACTCTTACGCAAAAATTTAAAACTTGAGCGAGGCAATGGTGACTAGTTTATAATACAAAGTATTATAACAAAATTGTAACTTCCGGTAGTTGATACTTCCGGAAGAAATTAATTAAGAAAAAGCTTCTCACTAGCAATGTTTTCATTAAGAGAGGGTTTTAAGTCCCTGATTAATAGTGATTCTTTAATTTTACACTGCAGGTCAGACTTTCCAGTAGCGAGGATTTCAAAATGGTCCCATTTGATGTTATGGCCGGTAGAAATAGTATGGTCTGCAACAGCAGAGGCGTGACCGACTTGTGTAAGAGCTTTGAAATGCTCGGACTTCCTATCATGCAATCAACTTTTTGTCATGTAGAAGGAATCACAGTACCAACAACTGGCTTTGTATACTATTTTAGATCTTTGAGAACGACTGAAACGAGGCTTTGTAAGGAAAAAAAAGACTTAATCCTGCAGGTGTTTTGAAAAATAACCCTAAGATTAACACTGCCATAAAACTTACTGATAAAAGATTTAACACTTCGGGCAAGAGCTTCACTTTGAAAGCCGAAATAAGGCAAGACAAGAAAGATATCTTTCTTAGGAACAGTGGTGGTAGGTTCACCTCTTTTATCCCCGTGACAAAAGTGGTCAAGCTTTTGTGACCGATAAGCCCTCCGACGTCGAGCGGCGATTGACGTTCACGAAAATAATTGAGCTAATGTTGCTTCTACAGAACATACACTATCAAAAAACAACGCACCAAACACTACGTTTGCTTGATAAAATGTCTCTTTTATTTTACCGGGGCTAAAAATACACTTTACGATGTGTTATAAATTAAACGCTAAAAACGTGTGAAATACAATTTGTTGCCTGCTCTGCTGTCTGAGAGAATGATGAATAATGTATTGTCTTTGATGAGAAAACAACTTTAGAATGTTCCGTGGGTAAAATAATTGGTGAAAGCCGGTCTTTGATTTCGTTTGACGAATCGGTCAATTTTGAAATATCCAGTTAATCAATGAAAAACTATGGCATCGAGGGCCGGAAATTTGTTCTTGGCAAAAAAAGACTTCTGCCTATTATATTAACTATTGGGGGAAGGAAGCCTGGTGCAGGGGCGGACCGAGGGGGAGGGGGAGAGGTTGAATAGGGTGGCTAGCCACCCTCATTTTGGCTCCTTTTTGTTTTTTATATGAATTTATATGCTTTTTATTGCATTTTTATATCTGCTGGAACAGATACTGTTTACCAGACGTGAACATTTTTATTAATGCAAAACAAAACCAAAGTCAAAATGGCAGCCTAAACTATCTGGACTTTTGGCAGAGTATATATTTCGATTCTTTCAATTCACCCCCCTTAAAATATTCCTAGATCTGCCATTGCTGATGAACTGAACTATCACGTGATGAATTTAAACTGAACTGGAAAATGTGCATATCTGGACAGTGTTCGTTGGTGGCTTGAACTTGATTTCTTTCAGAGCAAACCAATTTAACGCTAGAAACAACGCTCTACGCCTATGATCGACTAACATCTTTATTTCATGAGTATTATTTTCAAGAGTCTATCACCCAAAAGTAACATTTCCCCAAATTTACCTAGTCCCCATCAGTTTGAGAAAAGTGTCTGTTCAGTTTATGCCCCGTCCACACGTATCCGGAGATTTTTGTATCCGCAAATTTTTTTTATGCGGATACAAAAATATCTGCGTCCACAAGTAGCGTATACGAATCGTATACGACCGTCCACACGTATCCGATTCGTATCCGGACATCTCAAATGATTAGTCAACAGAGCATGCGCATTACAAAGAAAGCTGAGCCTGCGATAATTTTGGCGCCAAATTCGCGGCTTTTTTGTTTGTTTACTTGAGGTTTCAACACGTGTGAGGTTGAAGAGCGAAAAAAATTCCTGTTAAAAAAACACCATAAAAAATGTCTCAATTAAGAGAAAAACAGAAAAAAACCAAAGACTAGAAGCCGCATAATGCTTAGACGTCTTCTCGAGTAGTTAAAGTTTAGATTTAACATTGCAACATTTAGTTCGAGACACGCTATTAGGCTTGAAAGTAGTCCTAGTAGCATTGAACACACCCAACGTTTCTGCTCGCCGCCATTTTGGAAAATCTCACGCGGAAAAAGACTGGTTCTGATACTGTGACGTCAGCGTATACAAAAATATACGGATACGAGCGTTCACACGTATCCGGATACACAGCGTATACAGAAATTTCCACTCTGGAGAGCGTATACAGATATCTCCGGATACACCGAGCTTATACGGCGCACATTTGTGGACGCTAGGTGTATCCACATAAAAAAAAATTGCGGATACAAAAATCTCCGGATACGTGTGGACGGGGCCTTAAACCAAGTTTTGCGCGAAAATACACAATAGACCAAATGTTGTACCCAATTCAAACCTTTTGGGAATAAAACGTTTTGTTCCAGATATTTCCATATCATGTAAATGTAAATGCTACATTGTAATGCAATGACAATACGCAAAGAATCTTAAACTCGGGAGATTTGAATTCGGTACAACATCCAGTTATAAATTAGCTGATTTGGTCTATTGTGTATTTTTCCGCAAAACTTGGTTAAAATAAACACTTTTCTAACGCTGATGGGGACAAACCTGATACCAGGTTCTTACTCTTTGGGTAAAGGACTCCTGTTATTTCCTTGTTATTATAATTTTTTCGGTAGTCAATTTGAGTGGATGGTCCATTGAGTGATCCTATCATGTTGCTAAAGTTGGGGGCGGGTGTCATCGAAATGTACCAATCCGATTGAAGGATGCAATGAAAACAGGAATATGCAGTTTTTTAGGCTTGAATTCAATCAATTCTGTATTAAAAGTGCTCCATATTTCAACCACATGTTTCTGTATCAGCAACATCTGAACAACATGACTTCCGGTGATGTGCATACGTCACAAGTTGGTCTCCATTCAAGTGGACTTCCGTGTAGCTATTTGCAAATTCGCCGTGTTGGTGTTTAGCATTGAAGTTATGGGAGAAAAAGACTACGAAGTAACCTACAAAATTCTGATTCTTGGAGACAGCGGTGTGGGAAAAACTTGCCTAATATTTAGATTTATTGAGGATATATTTTCAGATTCGTATATCTCGACAATTGGTAAGCTGAAGTTTGTGTTGTTTGTAAAGACCTCGCAAATTCCGCGGTATGTCACGAAGACTCGAATTCGTTGATACGTATGACTTGGTTATCTATTCCTCTGGAACTCAAAGTTTCAGGTGAAAAAACCCGAGAAATATCGATATTCCGCATAAATATTCAAGTGGAAAACAAGTGTCTTCGCATCCGTGGGTGATATTGAAAATTGCAAACCGATTGAAATTGCTGCTGATCTGTTTGTATCATGTAATGATTTTGAAATTATGCGCATTGCATGTTTCTTGACGAGAAAAAGCTCCCATCAAACGCAATGATATCACGTTAGGACCTATTAGACGAGAATTTGTTGACTTGGCATCCGATTTGACAGTAAAAGATGACCACTGATTTCTTCAGGATGAATCATGAGTATAGTGTCTCAAACAATTAGAGGCAATCTGCACAAACGCCGTCGCGTGTCGTCTGTTCGATAATTCAGTTCTTTTGTAGCTTGCGTCGCAAACAATCGATTATTCCTTTATTATATTTTCCTTTTGACTTGATTTGCGTTAATTGATAATTTCATTTTACAGTGTTCCCGATTAGTGCTCCAGCGTTAGAACGACAGTAGCCACTTAAAAAGTTCCTTTCCTTTCCTTTTCCTTTCCGAAAGGTATTGACTGCAGGAGCAGAACTGTTGACGTAGATGGCAAGAAAGTGCGGCTTCAAATCTGGTAAATACAAAAGCCTCGTTTTATTTATTTATTTTATTTTTTTGAAACTGAAGCAATTTAGTTCATTAAGACAGGCATATGTTGACTATAGAAAAGCTTATATACATCCTAGATAAGGTTTTGACTATTAACTAATTATTGTTGGCTCTGGCTGTGTGGTACCCTATCAATCTTTAATGACTTTTTTGACAAATTTTAGCGTCGGAAGTTCACGCAATGTTACAATATTTACTGATATTACTCGTATAATGAACGTTGCTCTTCAAGTTTCCGTGCGCCAAATAAGAGAGAATACCAAACTTACATTTTTAGATTTGATTGAATTCAAATGGTTTTGTATTATGCAGATTTTGCCTAAAATAGTTAATGATTTATGTAATTAATGCTCTAAGTACCCAATGCAAGTAATTGTCGTTTTATTGACTCAAATTTTAAAGAAAGTAACTAACTTATATTATTTAATTCTAACTAACAAACTTATTTGGGGGGGGGGGGGGGGGGTAGAAAAGAGAGCCATATTTCGGAAAAGTCATTATTCCCTAGCAAGCTTGAATGTTGTAGTTTTGTGAAACAGTTAATTAAAGTATTTGGGTAAAATATTTGTTAGCTAGAACAGTTGATAAATAATTGGTATTAGACGTTTGCCATAAAATATTTACATTTTTTATTTTATTTTAGGGATACTGCAGGACAAGAAAGGTTCAGAACCCTTACCAGTGCATACTTCAGGGGAGCAATGGTACGACTCTGCAAAAAAATATATTTTTGATTTCATTTGATCCTTAATTATTTTGTGATAATATGTTGAGGTTGCAATATCTTAGCTATCAGTGTAAATAATGATTTGTTTTCCATTGTTGCACATCATTGTCATATGTTTCAGAAAATGGCAAAACAGTTAAAGTTGTAAAAAGAAGACTTTGAATTTGGGATTATAAGTAAATAACGAGATTAGAGTAGGAGGGTCAGTGCTTTGAATTTTGAACTTGGGATTAAATTTTTTTTCAATCTTATAAATAATTCATGAGATTAGAGTAGCAGAATCATTGTTGTCGTGACAGCACTTACTTTCCACTAGTTGTGGCTGGGGTTTGTTTCCTACTAGACTCAATAGCAACGACTAAGATGACAGCAACAAGAACGTCACAAATGTGCATATTTAGTGTGCAAAAACAACAGCGTAATTTGCACGCCCTGCAAGCAGCACCTGCATTTTTCATTTTTGTCCATTTCTTGGCCGTCATCAGCAAAAGAACAAATTATGTGGAATAACCAAATTTGAGATTTTATGGAGGACATCAGCACTTGGAGATAAATTTCACTTTCCCTAAATTAAGTGTGACTCACATCGGTTACATTCTTGAGGGACTGCCACACCATTGTCATGTTCAAAAGCTTGGAATAGTCGCAAAGTGATTATAATAACACAAATTTATGTTTTGAGATGACATTCTCATTGCCGTTCCTGTCGTCATTGCTAAAGCTCCCTGTTATCACGAGTGGGTTGACTTTGTTTGTTCTTTGCTCTGCTTTGAGAGGTTTTTCCCTACTTCTCAAAAACAACTTCTGATTTGATCTGCTTTGGTTTCATAAGTCTTGATAGTCCTGGTATTCAGCAGAGAA
>NC_090885.1:7627174-7644674 GCF_036669925.1 Montipora capricornis
GTTTCTGAATGGATCGCTTTTGGCTGACGTCACAACCACTCCTGTAGGTAGCTTTCAAACAGATCCACGGATGTTCCTGTACGAGGCATACTTCGTTTTACTCCCCACCATGTATTTTCAATGCACTGCGTGTGGGCAAGCGTGTCTGGGTCAACGAAGTTTAGGCGATGGTTAACTCTGAGATGATGATAGCCCTCGTCTTGTAGGCAATCGTAAGCTTTCCACATGTCGCTCATCACGCGTGTTCCAGGCAATATTTGAGCGCGGATAATTGGCAAGAGTGTCTCTTTATCCCTTCGCTCTACCGGGACAAGGAAGCAGGCCTTGGTTTCCCGGCAAATGCCACCAAAGACCCACTGTCCTTCGATGTAGCGACCTTTGTGATACTTCATCTTGCCAAACTTGGACTCATCAATCTCAACAGTTGTACCAGGACCGCCTATTGGCCTCGCATGTTGTTTCATTATTCTATCTGCACAAACCTCCCGGCAATAGTTATACCAATCTATCACCGTTTCTGTCGAGGTGGTTTCTTCATCTAACGCGGTTTCGTGCACTGCTTGTGTTGTGGTGAATTTATGCGCCCAAGCGTAAGTTAGGGCTAATATTTTTTCAAGGGAAAGCTTACTACCAGAAAACCATGACTTCTGACGGATTGAAGCTTGTCCATTGCAATTTTTTCTCGAGCATCGCCAAACAAATCCATCCCCCGATGCAGTTGGTCTTTGCCATTTGAGTGCGTTTCCGCACTCAGGTTTAGGGCATTTCATTGACGACGAGAGCAGATTGTGCTCTTTGCACCACTCTATGCACCGCTCGTGATCGGCTAAAAGTCGGGATAGTTTCCATAAGTTTATATTTGATTCTTGAGAGGCGGCCATATTTAAGTTTCAAAATTCACAGTTTGATGAAAAAGAGGGGTTAACGTCGACTCAAAGATTTTATATTGCAATAAACCGTGCATAAAAAATTTCCCATATATGATGCCCCAATCACAAGGAGGTATACTCTTGTGTGCAGCATGGGGGATGAAAAAAACAAGCAATTCAGACATTCACAGATATGCTCGATTAACCTCCAGTAAGAATTTTACTGGGTTCAACCTTAAGCCTAAAGGGTTACGGTTAGCATTATTAAGGGGTGACGTTGTTTCAAAAGAAGCAAAATCAGTGCATTTATTGGTGGTCGGCACGGCACGCGTATATAATTACTTATCATTGTTATGTAAATTGTCGTCCAGAATTCCAAAGAAATATCATTATCAAGGTGTGAATTAGCAACTTGACACGTTAGCTCAGTGGTCTAGAAGAGGGACAAGTAATCCAGAGGTTTACAGTGGTACGGAGTTCAAGGCAGACTGCGAGAGACTTCGAAAAAAGGACAGAAAAAGCCGAGCGGGATCTGGAGAAGACAGACAGGACAAAGGAATCGAAAGAGGAAAGCTGGGACGAAAAGAAAGAGAGACGTTGTGAGCAAAAAGGGCAAAGAAAAGAGAGAGGGTGAAAAAAGAGAGGGAGCGAGCGAGAGAGAGAGAATGAGATCCACTTTTGATCATCCCGTAAGTACAAATTAGCCATGTATATATTCGATTCCCCTGGGTATACGCATTGTTCTAGGAAACAATAGCGCGAATGAATAATTAATATATTCTGCATGCATAATGAAGTAGGGACCTGTACGGAAATCATTCCAATTGGTTTCTCGCGTCGCGTTTGTTGTTTAGAATAAAAGCATGGCGAGCAGGTTAGCGTCCATCAGCGACGAAGAAGTTAAACAGTTCACAGAAAAACTTGAAAACGAGAACACAAAGAAGAATATTTTCTGTTTGCTATAAAGCCCAGCCGTATTTGTAAAACTTGACTACTTTGAAACACAATAAAATCGGAAATATTCGATATTTAGCCTCCATATAATAAAAAGAACATTACACGTTGGCCTTAAGATATGAATTTTATGTTCTCGTGGCAAGAACAATATCTCACTCGTTGGCTTCGCTCACTCGTGAGATATTGTTCTTGCCATTCGAACATAAAGTTCATATCTTCGAGCCAACGTGTAATTTCAAAAAATTAAATACACTACAATAAGGGATACATAAAAAAATATTATAAGGTACCTACATGTACGAAATTTCAAGATGGCGGCCAATTCGTGAACTGCATTGACCTGTAACAATCGGAGCTGAGAGCTGGAAAGCTGGAAATAAATAAAGGTATGTGCATCTTAATGCCTCACCATGTTGATAAAGTATCTAATTTGACCAAGAAATGATTTTTAGGGGTACTCCATTTAGGTACTCCATGGAGTAGGGGAGTAGAGGGCTCCACGTTTTGTCCTCTCCCGTGACATTTTGTGACATTTAATTACTGTAATGAGAATTTCTGATAATGATCGTACTACAAATGGGAAATTGATCTCGATTTTGTACATGTAGTCAAGGGCAATAACGAAATTAAGCTTAAACTGTTCTGGGCAACAACTAAATGTCAGTTTTGTCAATATAGAATGCTTCACCTGCTGTTTGTAAAATTCTGGTCGGGAACAAGTTGGATTGTGAAGACGAAAGGATTATAGGCACAATCAGGGGAAAATCAGTTAGTATCAACCAGGAGCCCATCAAGGGGAGCCTCTATCTACACTAATTCCTTGAGTCAACCCTTTTCCGAGTAGAATTATTTAAAGAACGGCTTTTTCCCGCAAAAAGTATCATATTTCTGTCGAGTAAACCGCGAAAAGCGTGTGGGTAAAACAATGACTGTCAAAGCTCTGTTTTTATTGGCTCTTCTAACTGATCGCGCTTAGGGCGTGTGAAACTTCCCCCGGGAGGCGTTCTAATAATAGATCTACTCGGGAAAGGGTTGACTCCAAGGCCAAGTATGGGAGATAGAGGCTCCCCTTGATGGGCTCCTGGTATCAACGTTGTTTTTATTCTGGCTAAGTAGGTAAACAAATGTAAAATGGAGAAACGTAAACTTACCATGTCCTGAGGAAATGCAGGACTCACTAATGCCCACATCTACTTCCCTGATAACAAAGCACCCAGGAAAGAGGCCCTGACAGGTAAGGGGGGGGGGGGGGGGTGGGGTGGGGTGCCGTGACACTAGGCTAAATTTTAAAATCACTCGTATCGGGGTTTAATGGGCTCATTCTCGGCCTTGACGTCACTATCGGAATTTTGCTGGGAAAGGATGTCTTTTGTCGGAATTATTATTTTATTTTATGTACTGTCGCTACTTTTTGGGCCATGTTGCTTGTCGGAATTTACCCTGTCAGGGCCTCAGGAAATACCTCCTTCACCGTATCCCCTGAAGTGGCACAGGTCTCAGCTGATACGCAAACATGCCCTTCTCTGCCCATGAGTGCTGTTAGTCAAGGTGCTTTGAACATCTCACAGGTAACCCAAGCTCAGTGCTTAACAATTATTCCACGAGCGTGCGTTGGATGTGAGATGGTAAATCAAATCGAAACTTCAACATCCCCCCCCCTTTCCGGGCAAAGCCTGGCATTTCACTATCTTCTGTGCCCGGGGAATGGGGAATTTGACCTTTGCCTGCGTGGGGTGGGGAAAATTGAACCGGAAGTGTCACGATTGTTTTTTCAGGTGCCGAATTAAAAGCTATAAAACACGTGTTTGGACGAGATGGAAGAGTTTAAAGGAAGAGATATAGCATTTGTGAGCGATTGGCTTAAAAAGAGATCTTCAAAAATTGTCTTCAAAGAAATTTTGGCTGCGTAATTCGTCTTTTTCATACTATAGAGTGAATACAATATCCTACGTTTTCACACCCTCCGTTTCATTGTTAAAGCTCTGAAAGCTGTACGTTTCTGTTAGAGGAAATCAAACGACAATGAACGATTTAAAACACATGCAGTCGTAAACGCTCTAGGCTCTGTTGTTAATAAGGAAACAGTTCCCTCTTTAAACAACCTTTGCCGTGTTTCGGTGACTTGCTTATTGACATTGTCCGACTTAATTAATTCAATTTTCAAGTCACTTTTCATAGTTTCAATGTTAAAATTGTGTTTCTGTAGTAGCTCAAGTCTGGTAAAAAACGGCATCATCATATAAAGGGTAACGAAATATGTGTTAGCATGTTTAAACACAAGCTTTATTAAGACGACAGGAGCCGACGACGATTGTTCTTTAGTAGGGTATGCAATGGCGTAGCTAGGGGGGGGGAGGGTCCCGGGGTGCCCCGTGACCCCCCCTTAGTAAGCCTTTTTTTATGCAAACAAACTGCAATATTCAGGTTGCAAAAATGTGAGTACCCTCTGTTTGACACAGTGTGACCTCCCCTTTGAAAAATCCTGGCTGCGCCCATGGTATGACAGACAAATCCGACGATAGGGTAGGGCATTTGAACACCATTTTGACCCAAGGGGGTGGGAACTTGAACAATTCGATATTCAAAAGTTCAAATGCCCGGAGGGGAGGAGGGGGGGATGTTGAAGGTTCGAGTTGATCGACGCATAAATAGCCAACGAGGCGCGTAGCGTCGAGTTGGCTATAACCAGTCTCATATCCAAAGCGCGCTCGTGGAATAATTGTTTCATTAAATTTCTTAAAATCTAAAAGTTTAGAAAGTACGAAATACGAGCGAAAAACGCGAGAAAACCCGAGCGAAATCGAAAAATCTTGATGAAGATGCGATGTTGTGTAATGCCTTGTGGTCAGACTGACGCAGGCTTATCACAAAAACATTTCTTACCTTTTCGCGTACTCCTAAACGTCGGAAATGATCCAAACTTTCCACCAAACGGTTTTTTTTTTTTTGCTTTATTCAGAGAGAAATTCCGCTTTCCGGCGAAAAAAGCTTTTAGCTTGGCAACGCTTAGCACAATCATTTACCATATGAGCTTAAACTAAGGTATATGATCTAAGAACCGAGATTACGTGAACCAATCAGAGCACGAGAAATGCATTAACCGAGGTTGAAAATTTAAAACAAATCGCCTCGTGGATCCACAGCTACTTTGACATGTTATGACGAAATTCAAGATCAATAACATGACAGCCGCATGAAAAACTGACATCAATTTGTTTTTCACAATAACAAAAAGGCAGAGGGGTCAAAATTAAGTCAAAACACGAGAAGACCGCGGGACAAAAATGCGAGAAACTTCAATCTGACGCGAGCAATATCGCGTCATTATCGCATAAATTATAAATTTATGTGTCTGTCCGCTTAGTGACAATAAAAATTAGCCAATGAGTGCGCAAGAATTTTGCAGTCATTGCTTTATTATTCAACACATTGTGACAATGTCCAACAATGGTCATAGCGCGCTCAATATTTGTCGTGGGTACTCAACAGATATCTTGCGATAAACGTAATTTTGTGTGTCGCGGAGAAAAATGGTAGTTTTCCAGCTTTTTTTCCCAATGAACTTAGAAATTTGCGCTGTGTCATCAATGTGTTGAATGATAAAACAAGTAGCCTGCTCAATCTTGTGGAATATCACCTGCTTCTAGCCAACTCGGTCTACAGCCTCGTCGGCTAAGTGGCAGGCGATATTCCGCGCGATTTTGCAGGATAATAGTTAAATATTATGCAAGGGTAGAAATATAAGGATTTCTATGGGGAAAACGGTTTTTCTCAAAATTCGTATACCGTTGAGGGAAGCAACTCACCACGTGATTAATTTGGCGGGAAAAAAGAGAGTTGGGTGACGACGTGACACATTCCATTTGATATGATAAAAATTCAGGCATTCTTGTCCCCGACGTCTTTTCGCTTGTCTTATTTTGTGCAAGGGCCCCGCCGGCTAAGAGAAGCCAAAAGGGGTTATGGGGACGAGAATGAAATTCACGGTCGTCAAATCTGCAGGTTTGCAGTCTGCATTTGTCGCACAACAATCCTGTGGTGATCCTAATGGATGTTGGGTAACTGTGCATATGCTCGCTGTTGAAGGACTCTTCTGTTCTTATCTTTGGTGGTCTCGACGAACCTAGCACGTATCTCCTGCACGGATCTGCTTGATTTCCTTGTCTGACCACTTCCATCTCATGCACATGTCTTTAAATGGCCTGTACTTATCTCGATGAATCTTGCAATTCTCTTTCTTGATGGCACTTGTTACCAAGTAGCCTGTATGGTCAGTCAGGCAGACTTCTCTTGTATAGATATAAAAAGATCTTTGTAGAGGGCCTTGATCTGATCTTGAAGTTTCTGATTCTAAGAGTTTCTTCAAATCATTTCCTGCATTCTGCCGAATAAGTTGCTACTCATTAATACTTTACGACAGCCCCGTATGTGGGAAAGGGAATTTTGAGGTCTGTCATTATGGTGTCATGCAAGATGTAATTTCGCTCTTTTTTCTTTGACAGATTAGTGAAAATGCTGAATTAGAATTTTTTGAAACAAGTGCACGAACAGGAGAAGGTGTAACAGAAGTAAGAGTACATTTAATAGTACATTTAGTAGTAACAGGCCAAACAAATTTGTTAATTCTGCACTTAGCAGCTAGAGCTAATCGAGATTGGAAGCTGTAGACTAGTTAAGTATATTCTACTTGGGAATATTTGAAATATCTGCTGCTTTTTTTTTCCATTATAATCGTTGAAGTATTTTTTTCTTTTCCTTCACGAAAACAATTTTGACATTAGCGTATGGGTCATTCATGAAAAATTACCCACTGTGGAAGTTTTCAATTTGATTGCAGTAATTTACCACGATCATATTTGTCATGAAATTTCAGGCGTTTATGGCCGTTGCAAGACAGATTAAAGAATCCCATGAAAGAAAGGTCAGTTTACTTGACGGAGTCAGGGCGCTAGAGTTTTCAAAAATTGGTCGGTCTTGTCATCGAGACATTAAAGTCTTCTGAGTACAGACTCAAGGTTTAAGACGTCAGGACAAACCGGCGGCCGGACAAAAGAACCATGGGTCTGTAAATAACTGAGGAGAATGTGGTGCCTTCGTTATGACATCTGTATATGGTTGGACTTGCAAGTGTTCTTGGATAAGGACTCCAAACCGTAGTCCCAGCCTCACAACCTTTCAACCTTCCTAACACTGAGGGACGTTAAACAAAAACCCACACTCAATTCCCAAAGAGTAGTCCACGGTGTTCCCGTTTTGCGGTCTGTACTTTGTCGTATATGACTGACTTCATTCGTTCATAAGTTGGAAGTTAGCCTGTGTAGAGCCGTCCGCTCTCCGAACAAAAATCGAAAAGGAGCGAGCGGGCGGCTGGACACATGCTAGTTGGAAGTTGGTTGGTTGACGTCGCTAATGGACCGGCGGATAGCGGCTCCTAAAGATCCTTATATGCATGCTTATGTCTTATCTTACGAATAAAAATGAGAGATGTAAAGGGAATCTGAATATGCACATCAGGTAGAAAATGCGCTATTTAAATACATGCTCAGCCTCATGCTTAGATTGCTCGACTCCGGATCGAGTGGCCCGGGTTCGGGTCCTGGCCGGGGACATTTTGTTGTGTTCTTGGGCAAGACATTTTACTCTCACGGTGCCTCTCTCCACCCAGGTGTATAAATGGGTACCGGCGAATCTAATGCCGGGGGTAACCCTGCGATTGACTAGCATCCCACCCAGGGGGCAGTAGAAATACTCCTAGTCACTTCATGCTACAGAAACCGGAGATAAGCGCCGGCCTGATGGGCCTTTCTAGGCTTGTAACAGAGACTTTACCTTATTTCTATCACCATCAAGAGTGAATTAGATAAGAGTGTTGTTATGGAATGGGTGGGCTCCCCAGCACAGTCACGAATACCCGTTCCCGCGAAAATCTGTTCTTATGTCCCTGAAAAAAAACATGGCAGAAGCAGTCACGCGTGACATGGCTTCTTCTGATTGGTGAAAATTGTCGGCCCTTTGCTCGTTTCGTGCGCAAAGTGTATCTAAACATAAATCCATGTGTGACTGTCCTGGGGCACAGCCACACTCACTCTTGTCACCATTGAATGCGTTTGCCCAATTTGCTGTTTTCATACTGGACGTCAAGCATAAAATTGACGAGTCCAACACGTTGCACTAATGTCGTTGACGGATACAAGGCAACCTCATCTATACTAGAGTTGTAGGCTTGAATTTTTTTCGCAGGGAAACATACATACTTGATTGACCACTCCCCGTAGGGGCTTTTCAGGGCCAATGAAACATCATCACGATAACACAGAACATTCAACAACAGCTATTAAGAATCCCAACTGGCCGGAGGCAAGCTAGTTGGCTATTTATGGTACATGCGGCTGAAAAGTTGAATCAGGGACTACCATGAACAAATTCAACCAGTGGTCAGAACGTGTCTTGAACCCAGGATCCCCGGATCTCAAGGCAAGCACCCTAACCCGGCACTGGACCGTACTGCCTCACTATCGATAAAGTCCAAATGGCAATCTCGATATGCACCGATGCGACGTGATAGGTTCATTCATAAAACCACACAGTATGGTTTCGGAGAGTAAGTTTGTTAATTGAGTAACAAAGTAAGAAGAACTCATAGGAAAGGTTAACCATTCACTTCTTCAGGAGCCCATCAGTAGGAGCTTGCCTCCCCCATACAAGCCCTATGAGTTAACCTTTGCCCGTATCTTTCTATTTTTAGAACGCCACGAGTTGTTCGGCACTGCACGCGCTGTTTAAAATAGCCAATCAGAATAAAGTCATTGTCTAACGAAGACAAAAATAGCAAAAACAATGTACGCAAATTGTGCGAATTGATGTAAATTAATGTAAATGTCAGTCTCCTGCTGAAGGGTTGGTTCTAAAAATAGAAAGATACGGGCAAAGGTTGACTCAAGGATATAATGCATTGGGAGGCTCCTACTCATGGCCTCCTGACTTCTTGCTTTTTCAGGGAGCGATGCTGTCAGATGAAGATACACTTACTCCTATCGATGGATCTGAGGGATCACCTCAGACGCAGTCTGCTTGTTGTGGATAAGAAACCAAAACATTTCCAAATTGCTATTTTATATCAAGACAGAACACTGCCAAGCAACTTTGGCGAAGTGATTACCGGTGGCCAGGCTCTGTTTTCATTTGTCGTTTTGGACGATTTCTACAACATAAGGAAACCTGTTACTGAGAGCGGTGCTAAATCAGAGTCTGATCGCTGGTGGGCAATTCAAAGTAAAGAAACAGTTTCACAAGTTCTGAGACAACTGACATTTTAATCCAACGACTATTCTGAGAAAAAAAAGAGAAACATGCAAAATTGGTCCGATTGATAGTGACTGTTTGACAGGGAAATTATTTGATTTGTTTAAAATTACGGTCATAGGTCAGTTCAACGCCTTAGTCCTTTTTTTTTCTGGGTAAGTGGAATACGTAGATAATAGGCCTTTTTCGATATATTAAAATTCAGCGTGAAAGAGAGGTTTAGAGGACAAAGACAAAGGAAAGTGGTGATATGTAAATATTTTTCACATTCATTTCAACGTGTTTCTATTGTTTTTGTCCTGACTGCCCCACTATCAAGCTGAATATTTCATATTTTAAAAATGGCCTATTTCTAATTTGTTTCAAAAGAAAGATCACAATGCTATTGATGCTAATTGCCTCTATAGTTCTTTTCTAGAGAATGTGGGTATGGCGCTAAAAAAATAAAGCAAAACATTTTTGAAGCTGTAATACAACGTATCTTAGCCCCATTCACACTAATACCGTTGTAAACTTTTGCGTTTTATCTTGGCGAAAACGAAGCAAAATATTTTTTATCCCCATCAGTGTTTTTATATTGTTTTCACCTATCCACACTGAAGCGCTTTTAAGAACGATGAAAACAACTAATCGTTTTAATTTTCTCACGGTCTCACGTCATCATTCAAAAGCCTCATGTCCACAGCAGCGTGTCTTCAAGCATTTTCTGCGCTTTGACGCATGGTTTCGTTTGAACAACTGACGCCAGGTGCATGTGTAAAGGAACGTTCAAACGGGCGATTTTGGGTGCGTTTTCTCTGCTGCGATTTCTGCGGCGATCTCATGGCGATACAATATCGCGTTGTGTAAACAACCGATGATTTCACTGCGATTTCAGAAATATGCGTCGCTGCGATATCGCGGTTGTTTTAACATGTTGAAATTACTCTGCGATTTAGCAGGATTTTCTTTTACAAAGCTGACAAATAGGTACTAGGGACTCCCCCAAGGGAAATTTGCTTTGCCTTTGGCGGAAAACAAAAACCAAGGTCCAACCGAAAACACAAAAAAGGCGTGCAAAGTTGAGGAGAAATAAATTTTGATCAAGGAATGAAGCACGTTTGAGTGTAAGGCTTGCCACATTTCAAAACGATAGACAAACGGCCAGCAACAAGAGGTACTATGTCTCGGGCCAAGGCTGGTGTCTGTAGGATCACATGCGTTAGGAATCATTGCCGAGAGTTTCCCTTTGCTTGCCTGGTCCTAGAGGCTGGTGTGCGATTCTTCAGTGCAATGTTACGGCGAGTTGCTCTACTTGGTTGATGGCTGTTCTTATCTTCGTATCTGGTTTTCATATCAGTAGCTCGACGTCTGCCAAGAGTGATTCAAATGTCGTTGGGTCCATTCGCAGAAAGTTCTTATAGTGAAAGGGATAACTCAGAAGATCTTTTAGTATCATTTGTGAAGTACCCCGTCTTCTTCGGACACTTCTCGTGTTGCGATCCATGATTTTACCCAAAATGATGGTTTTCTTTTTACGCTGGATGCCTTTGGCAGACCACGTCTAAAATTCGCTATTGTCGTTTTCATTGTTGTCAAATATGGTAATTAGCCACGTTTCTGTCATGTCGGACATACAACGTGCATATCTCTTATATTTTCGCGCGAAAGGTAATCGGAAAACATCACATGGACTTCGCAACACAAACACAACTAAAAAGTATCCCCCTCAAATGATCTTCCTCTACTCAAGCAACCTTAGCCTCCTTTGAAATCGATTTTGTCGATCAAGCGCGATAGAACGGCAATGAACGCGAGAATATTACACCTCTTGCCTTCAATTCCGGTTCCCACAGTGTTTAAATGTAACTGAAATTGCTTTTATTGAATATGAGGCATATGAATTCATGAAAACGCTTGTGGTCGGAAAGGAGATTTTCGATTCTTATCACACTCAGCCTTCGGATTAGCGCTTTTACCACGTCCCTTGTGACTCTCAGTTGGCTTCATTGCAACCAACCGTCACATTTTACAGAAACGGCAACATCCCATGTAAACGCCATCAGGCGTCTTGTTCTTATTCGACCAAGCGATTGTTATACCCAGACAGGCTATTGCCGCGTCCAAGGATTCATCAGTATTCATGTTAAATTCGTGATATACTCTGCAAACTTAGAAATCTTGATATCGTTAACGATTGTTTACAAAAATATATGCAATATTTTCGCAACAATATGAACGAGCTACACCGTTCGTGGCGCGTACAACCGTTGCCATCATTGAAATCGCCGGCTGTTTGCGTCACCATGAAATCGTCGTAAAAGTCGTAGCAGAAATCGCACCCCAAATCGCGGCAAAAATCGCCAGTGTGAACGGGCCTTAACCCTTTAGTGCCCAAGGGGTCTCCCTTTGACGAGTAAAATCGTCTGGCGTTAGACAGAGTAAAATCTATAAGTCACTATTGGGCATTAAAGGGTTAAGGGAGATAGTTTTTTAACCCTTTAGTGCCCAAGGGGTCTCGCTTTGACGAGTAAAATCGTCTGGCTTTAGACAGAGTAAAATCTATAGGTCACTATTGGGCATTAAAAGGGTTAATGGAAGATGCATCTGAAGCCGTATATTGTCTATGAACAGACTTGCAGCGAGAAGAATCATGGCGGCCAGTAAAGCTCTTTGAGCAGGGGCGAAGAAGGCTGAAATTTTCTTCAGTCTTCTTTAAAACTGCTTTCGTTCAGAAAGTAATAAGGTGTATATGTAGATAATTAGAAAAGGTACAAAGGATTTTAAACTGCCGATGGTTTGGGCACTCGATCCATTTCAGATTTTGAGATTTTGGAGGGGCTGTAAATCGAGTATGATCACTAATGTAAGTTGAAAATTTTGCTTTTCGTTTTTTTGTAAATGCAAAATGCTTTCATTGTGAACACCAGTATGCACAGCTTACACTTTTTGAATTTTTAATTCGTAACTTCCTTAATTGCTTGGAATGTTCATGTCAAAGGAGTTGTATATTTGAACTGTTTAGTAAACCTGTAAAATGAGGAATGTTATTTCTGTGAGATTTTACAGCGAATTAGTAGAGAGATTTAGCATCACGTTTAACGCGAAACGCGAAAGGCAAACGTGACCACATGAGCGTGAGTTTCCTGCCATTTTTCGCGTGTGCCGGTTGCCATTTCTACGTGAAAGAAGACATTCTCGTTTGCCGTATTCTTGGAATTTTCTTCGTTTTTCTTCTATATAAAAGGTTGTTTGAGGAAAAAAAGAAGAACCCCGAAACCATTCTCCTGTAAGTCAAACAAGGAAAAATTAGGTTTCGTGGTTATAAATCGTTTATAACCGAGTCCTTAACGCAATTCTTGTTCATAAAATCACGTTAACTCTCTGTTGACTCACAAAACAGTTTCATCCAAACTCCGAAAATTTGACAGCGTCTTTTTCGACAAACACTGTTTAAGAAAATCCGAGTTTTTGTTTTGTTAAATAAATACTGAGATTAACAGAGTCCATTCCGTGTTGCCGTGTGTCACGCAAATCTTAAGTTACAAGCTTCACTCCATTTTACATGAAACGTGAAACGGCCGTTTCGCGGAACGTGATACTAAATCTCTCTACTATCGCGTACACGCGAAACGGAAAACGTGAAATAGCACGCTACTGATGGAAAATTCTCTTCTGGTTCAAACTTGTGTTGCCCCTTTTGAGAGCGTTGCTTGATATCTGCACCTAACAGAAGAAAAGTGAACTAAAATGAAACAAGTTTCATTGATTGCCGCCAAACCTAAATTCTCAGTGTGACGTTTTCCCTTTCTCGCAAACGGGTCGCGAAATCTCTAGAGACAGCTGATTGTGTTCATGCAATCGTTTGTTTAAGCAACTAGAAGAGTCACAGAACATTTGTCAACAAAATCAGCTATTTTCTTGTTTTTATGCTTATTTGCCCAACAAGCGTGGTAGGGCGGTTGTCATGAACTTCGCTTAAACTCTATACACCTTTTTCCAAAATGGCCTCCATTTAATATTCTTTTGTTTTTATTCAAATTAGCCCTTGATGCCTCGTTCTTTAAGCTTAAAATTCAAAATAATATTTTGCCTCGAACGAGGCATCGAGGTTTAATTTGAATAAAAACAAAACTATATCTAAATGGTGGCCATTTTTGACAAGGGTGTATTGCGCATTACCAACAAGATGCATTAGGCACTTGAAGACATTTTTAATAATTCGGTGAATGCGAACGTTGGTCTCTCTCGCGTCTTGGAATGCGTGTGTTATCAGCTAGCTTCCTGATTGGATTGGCTACGGTGTTAACTTTCGGTGACAAGATAACATATAATCTCTCATCCGTTGTTTATTCCATGCATGCAAGAACAGACTTGGGATCTAACTCTTGCACGCTCTTACAACGGGACACATTGCGCAGGATATGTGGAAACAAATAAAGCGAACCACTATCCCAGTATTTGTGAGAAACAAGAACCGTGAAATTGAAAGGCTGCGTATATAGCCCGCATAGATTAAGGCAGCTGTCTCACCAGACTGTTAGCTTCTTCAGCTGCGACAGTATTTATCGGGAGAGGCGCTTAAGACCAGGAGACTGGAGTACATCCTGGAAAATGACTGTCCAGTTCTCCAACCGTACTGACCGAGAGTTCGGGAGTTCTCTTCAAACCGTTTTGGACGCTTCCCAAGATGCCTTTTTGAATTGCAGAAGTGTCTACCAGCGTCATCGTTGCTGCAAAAACAAGACTGATCGCGCGGCTTACCGCCATGATTGTTGGGAGATGACTAGAGCTCTTCCGACTCTTCCCGGCTTAAGGATGACTGAAGAGATTTCAAAGACCTGAAATATATTCCAAGAAGCGAATGACGATTTTGTTCAGAACATAAACGTTCTCTGGAGGTTACTGGAAACCCTGGCCGAAGATTGAAATCGTTCGTCGCGAAGAGAGTTGCTGAGTGAAATCCAAGCGGCTTCTAGTTCTGAACAGTGGAGGTATGTAATCCTGTTGATCTTGCAACGAGAAGCATTGCAGTTTTCCAAGTGGCCAATTGTGAGATTAGTAGCATGGACCAAAATTCCAAGTCTGAATGACCACAAAATTTCAAGTCCCAGAACAATCATCCACGCAAAAGGAAATTCGAACTAGGAGACGTTTAAGGGAAGCAGAAATGGTAAAAAACGGGCACTCCTTAGAATGGCGACTAAATCTTGTGCGACTTTCAAAATGGACACTCACACCTGAGTGTATGTTTTCCTGTACAACTGTTGTTTACCAAAAGCCCAACGATGCTCTGAGGGGTCGATTGATCATGAAAGGGAAAGAACTTCTACATAAAAGGAAATTCGAACTAGGAGACGTTTAAGGGAAGCAGAAATGGTAAAAAACGGGCACTCCTTAGAATGGCGACTAAATCTTGTGCGACTTTCAAAATGGACACTCACACCTGAGTGTATGTTTTCCTGTACAACTGTTGTTTACCAAAAGCCCAACGATGCTCTGAGGGGTCGATTGATCATGAAAGGGAAAGAACTTCTACATTCGAGCGGACTTTTCCAGCTCCGGCCAATAAGCGACGACGGGATTTATCGCAGCGACGGTGGTCTCCAGTATATTCCACACGAAACACGTTTGCCAATAATTCTTCCGCGAAGCACTGGGTCACAACTCCTGTCACATTATCACGAGAAAGGCTGCCGAAATCAAACCTTAGCTAATTTAACCTCACGTTTTTGGATAATCGCTGGGCGAGAGGAGATTCAGGCTTGGCAAGCCGATGAACGCTGCAGGCGTAAAGCCAAACCTGCTGGTCAATTGATGGCGCGTCTACTAAGCAAGAGAGTAAAAGAGCTGTAGACCTTGCTGGTCCATTTTTTACGGTCCATGGAAGAGGCCATTGCTACTAATGCCTTCATGTTTAACTGCCTATTGTCAAGAGCCGTGCACTTGGAAGTCGCGTTTGAATGAGATACAAACTCCCTTATTAACGGCTTTTTATCGTATGGTTAATTAATCGCAGAGGCCTTCGCGAAGGAAATTATCTCGGACAACGGAAGGAATTTTGTTGGGGCAGAGAAAGAACTACGTGACCTGACCGAGGCACTTGACAAGGATATAATGCAGAGGTCCGTCGCAACCCAGAGAATAAAGTAGCATGTTCACTTTTCCTTCAGCCTCTTACTTCGAAGAGTATATGAAATTACGATAAAGGCGACCTAAAGGGCAATCTTCGTCGTCTGTGAACGGCATTAGTGACGAAGAGTTCATAACGACCTTCAATGGCAAGGAGGTATTGCTAAATTGCCGTCCGTTAACGTATCAAACCACAAATCTAGATATTGACGTGCTGCTTACGTCAAACAAGTTAAGTAGTTTACCATATAATAGGTATATTATAAATATTATATATTCCAGTCTCAAATCAAAAACTTGTCTAAAAAGATAGGTCTTTTATTAAAATCACTTTAAATCATGCATGGCTAGCAACAGGTTTCTGCCTCATTATAGTTTAAATTTGCCACATTTAATTATCGGATACAATCATCAAAAACTAACTTGGACGCAATTCTAAACCGATTGTGACCAGGGGGCCGTTACTCGAGAAGTCTCGATGACTTTTAGCATTTGTTTTTGAGATAACTAAAAGCGGATTGTGAAACACTTAAACCCTCTCCCTTCTTGAGATAAAGAGGGAATTGTGACATGTGAAAAGTTTAGGGACTTTCGAGAAACGGGCCACTGGTCTCTTTGAAGAGGCGAAAAGGACGCCACCCGGGCCCGGCTAGCAACAATCGTAACATTAATAACTAGAACGCAATGTTCTAGCCTATAAGTTTTGGTTCAACATGCAATACTGCAGTTTTATTTTTTCCCATGTCCTTGACTAAAACTCGTCCATTAAACAACTATTACAGAAAACGCTATCATTTGCGTAGACCTGCAATGCTCCACCGCTCTTAAATACACCTTGTGTGTAGCACTCGAATTTTCTTCCACATCTGGGACAAATCTCCTCTTTTATTTTTCCTTCGCCGTATTTTTGCTTTAATTCCTGACCAATGGTTAGCTGGAAATTCTGAGCAGCTATTGGTTCCAGGCTATGGTAATGCAGCACTGCTTCATGGCTAAGTAAGGCCATATCCCCAGTGGCTTCATTTTCATAACCAGTTCCAGGGTAGATAATATTCAATCCCGTTTCTCCTAAGCTCGATACTACCGCCACCGGGATTTCAAATATGTTATATATATATATATATATATATATATATAATTAATTAGTCCCCATAAAGCAATCCAGTCACCCCATTCACCATCCATAGCCATCCTTCTCACATAGGTATCCCATGCTCCGTGTTTGATAAATTCTCTGAAATGAGTCCCGTCCAGGGTTGTTGGATTACTACGGAGGTAATTTACCAAGTCACATCGCACTTTTGTGGCACTCTGCGAGACCCTTCCGAGGCGTATTAGCTGGTCATTCATTGCACGGAATAGACAGTTCCCATCTTTGGGGTTGGAGGCTGGCGATATGTTAATCCTGCCTTTCCCAATTCCATGTCTAACCGACTCTTTGGTGATTCACCTTTGACTGAAGCTTGCTTACCGTTTGCCATCCACTGGAAATCTTCGGGTAAATCGTTTTCACTGCGCAAGGATGATGCAAGATTTAGTAAATCCCTCGCCATCTCATTTCGAGCATCTTCGTTGAGAGTAAGGCTGCAATGGCTGCCACTCGAAAAGAGCAAACTTTTTGCAAAAAGACAGGTAAATACACCACAATCGGTGTCATTTCTTTGCTTTGGACATTGAGGTGTACACTCGCCCCAATTGTCCTCCTGAAAGAGAGCTTTATCCTCATCAGAAATACACTGGAGCTCATTTCTTATAACTTTTTCTTTGATGGTATCAAAAATTGTTCGGTAAGTTTCTGTATTGCAGCTAGAGGAATCATAAATGTAAAGGCCTGAATTAACAACACTTATAACGATCAGCAGCCAATGGCGCTCAGCAGGAAGGTGTTCAGGTGCCATCAGTTTTTCATACTCCCACAGAGTGTTGTTGCCTATGTCTTTGGAGTACGTGGAGGTTTCAATCGGTCGATGCAACGAAGGATAAAAGAAGGACGTTGCAACTCCCCAGTTTCCTTCTTTAATGTCCTCAGTATTCGTCAAAAATTCAAAATACAAACTAATGGTATCGTCATTAAGCTTTTCACGGGAAAGTATTTCCTTTGTAATAGAGTGAAGGTGGATTTCGCCTTAACTCCCGCTTTACCATATACTGTGCAGCCTCATTAGAAGCATCCCGAGCTTCCTGCCTGATAGCATCTCTTTCGATTTCTAGGTCCATTAGTTCTTTTCTCTCTTTCGACCATTCGTTTCTTCTGCTGCCCA
>NC_090885.1:7649674-7657174 GCF_036669925.1 Montipora capricornis
TCCCTCTCTCTCTCTCTACTCACCAATACAGATGGCCAAAAATACGTTAAATGCATTTCGCATATTATGGTCTCCATTACGATTTAAAAGCAAGACTAAAAAGCATAACTCTGAACCTTACTTAAAATTAAAAGATATAAAGAAGCAGGAACTATCTGGACAAGATGGAACTTCCGTGTGTTAAAATGCAGTCAATTGCAAAGAGGTTTTAAAACTTAATTCATACATTGAAGGGAACTTGGTGGAGCAAGCAAAAAGAAGTATTAAATGGATACACTGAAACTCACAGGGCGATTTATCATGTAGCCAGTAAAGATGGAATGGGCCTCTTCCCATTAAGCTCCAAAAAGTTAAGTTTAACGCTTATGGAAAGAAGTTCCACTTAAAACTCTTGTTTTACAGTTCGCAATTTTTGATCGTCGCACTAAATTTACACTAACTGGAATCAGCTGTGTGGCTCTTGAAAAACTTTCAATTCATTTGTTACAACGCTTTCGTTTGTGAATACTAAGACAGTCTTCCCTCTTGGTGGAAAACCCACAAGCCTTGCACTGGAATTGACCGAATGCAAAAATGGCCGCCTAACTGGCCTCGTTTTACAGCCCAAATTCTTTCAATTTTACGCGTGTGAACGAGGCTAGTTAGGCTAATTAACACAAAGACAAAAGAAAAATTTGTTGGCGGCCATTTTTGCATTCGGTCAATGGTTTGTCATTGCTATGATTGCATAACTTGTGCCTTTCGAGATTTTGCCTAGATGCAAAATGAAAAAGGAAAATATTGCTTTGTCTCAACTTTCAAAGGGCCTGCTTCGGACGTCCTTTGAGTTTTTTCCTTGCAAAACAGTCCCAAAAGTGTTCGGGTGACAGATTCTACATACCGCTTTGCCAATACCGTGCTTTCCTCTGACTAAACTATTCCTTGATCTTGAAGGACGGGTGCCGGAATTATTTCCTCCCGAACCTACAGTTTCATTGAAATTAAATGGAACGATCCCAATGGCCTTATGCGACGATGCCCTTGAAGATTTGTTCACTGAAGTATTTTCCAAAGTAACCAACTCCTTCTCTGCCAAACCGCCAGATCTTGAGTGAATAAAGAGGAAGTGTTTATATCGCAGAGCATTACAAGAGAAGCTTTTTTCACAGAATGCACATGGAAATGCTTTTGCTTTTCTCAAAGGTTTTCCAGCTGCGAACCGGGCAGTAATCTTGCCATTTGTATTAATCAGGCCATCTAGGGGATTCAACAGCTGGATTCTGGATCCCTTTCGTAATCGCTTGACAGTTGATTTTGTCGCAGGAAATGCTCTTTTGGCACAAGGAACTGAGATGCCATTATTTTCTTCATCAGGAACCACTGATTCAACAACATTGGCTGTAGGGATGTGTAGTATACCAGTCTCCGTGTCCATTTGGGAAGTACTAAGACTTAAGGTGACTTTACTTGGGTCATCGAAAACGGGTTGGTTAACCTTATTCACAAGGCCATCGAGAGACTCCTGTTGATGGAGTATAGATGTTTTTCGTGAAAAATGACCAAGTGATTTCGATGGAAGCGGCGTTACCTTGACAGGAGGCACGGCAACGTCGTTCTTGCCCTCAAAGCATGGTAGGACGGTTTTCACTGACTTCGCGTCAGATTTATCTTTGACACTAGTCGTGATCAGATGAGAAGGGCTGATACTCAAAGCTACTTCACAATCGTTTCCGGGGAAAGACTCATCATGTTGTTCCACTTGCTGCGGTTTGGATATCTTTAGAAAGACCTGACCAAGTTCGGATGCAGGCAACATTTGTTTGAATGGATACAATGAAGCGTCTCTGTAGCCACTGCGACAAGACTTGGCTTTAACTGACTTTGTGTCTGACTTTTCTCCACCACTCTGTACATCCCCCTCCAAAGCCCTGAAGCTCGTGTTTACTTTTACGGAGTGAGCAAGCAAAGTGTGCTTGTAACGACGACTTATGGTGATAAATTTCCTTGGACAATGCTGGCAAGGAAATGCCATGATTCCCGGTGGCAAACCAAGACTAAACAATGATCCGGTAACACATCCTTTTAAAGAAGGCCTTGCAGGTGGCTCAAAATTGCGGTTTTCAAATACACCTGATTTTTCTTTCATTGAGACGACGGTCTTGTCACATGCGTTTTCTTTCTCAGTTTTGCGATTTTGATCGCTGTGCAAAGCAAATGAAGATCCAACTAGTTTTTCGTGAAGTCTCAACTCGTGTCTTCTGCAAGAAGATCTGCTGGAAAGCCGCTTTCTGCAGTACCGGCAACAAAAATTCGACTTCAAAGGACCGCCCTTTCTTCTTGCTTTAATTGGAAGTTGAAGCAACTTGGTCTTCGTTTCTTCATCATGCAGCTTAGAATTATTTATTTCATTTACCCCAGCTTCTCTGTTATCTCGGCCTTCAAGGCACTTTGGGTGGATGGTGTTTTGGAGATTTTCAGACTTTCTGTCAGAGGTTATTTTAAGAGCAAGCGGCAGGGAAACCAAGTCACCCCTGTGTGCAAGCAAAATGTGCTTGTAACGTCTGCTGATTGTTAAAAACCCTTTGTGACAATATTGGCATTCAAATGCCCTCACTGCATGCTTGCCTTTTCCTTTTTCTGAGTTCTCAAAACCAATTCTCGACTTGACAGTAACTTCCGGTTGACCAGACTTCCGACTATAAATTCTCTTTCTGCCCGGATGTTTTCTTAAAACATGCTTCCTTATACCATGAATACTGTTAAATTCCTTACTACAGTACGTGCATTTCCAAGAACTGCTATTGTTCCCCGATGTTTTACCATCGTCGTGGCGATCCACCCATATTCTCTTGTCATGCCTTTTCTCAACATGCCTGTTCAAACCAAATTCCGTCTTAAATCCTTTCTCACAGTGCTGACATTTCCAACGGGTGTTGGTACTTTTCACATCTAGTAAACGCATCTGTTCACTCTGCAAATTTACTCTCTTCCCGTGTTTTTCTCTGACATGCCTGCGTAAAGTAGATCTTGTTTGGAGTTGTTTCTCACAATACTGGCATTTAAAAAGAGAACGACTGCTTATCGTTTGGTGGTCATTCATTGCGATGCTGGTGTGTGCTCTTCCAGAAGAAACATGATTCTCTTTAGCATGACGGCGGCGTTTGTGTTTGTAATAACCATTGTAAGTCCCAAATTGCTTGTTACAAGTTAAGCATGAAAACTTGGACACGTTATTCTTGGGTGATGATGAGGTTTTCTGGACCAAAGAATAGGTACCACGATTCCATGTCAGATTGACACCACAACTGCCCTGGTTCCTTTTAGACACCAGTTTGCTATCAGTCGAAACACGAGTACTAGTGGTTGCATTGTGCTGGGAATCTCTGTGTCTCAGCAAATTTCGTTTGGATGCAAATCCTCGATGACAAGTGAAACATACGAAAGGATCACTATGTCCAGAGTGTGAACGCTTGTGATTACTCAAACCGATTCTGGTCGGGAAAAATTCAAGACACACATTGCACAGATAATGCTTGTCAGCGCTACTACCGACACCGCCTCGTTTTTCTTTTTTACTTTCCTCTACCAGTGTACCCTCTACCTTCCTTTTCTTAGAACTCACAGTATCACTTCGTCTGACCTTACGTACAGCTTCCCGATGGGACGATGAGTCTTCTACATGTCGACGTTTTTTGTGACTTGCAGGATGCGCTCTCTCCTCTGCGCAACATGCATGGTTGTTGCGAGAATACTTACTCGAGAATTGGCCGTTACATCGCCGACATGTGAACGGGTCACTACTATTGTGTAAGTCTTGCTTGTGGAGGTAAAGGCTGGCCTTTGTTGAAAATGTTCTGTCGCAGAATGGACAGATGAAATTGGCCTTTATTCCTATGTGTGATCGTCGTTGGTGAGAAACCAGAGAACGTTTCTCTTGAAATGACTCTAGGCACGTGCTGCATTCATACAGCTTTTGAGAATTTCCATTCACCGTTATTTTGGAGTTAGAATGTGTTTTTGTGAACTGGGTGGGAGGATTCGACCTTGCGTGATGCGCTTTATGGCGAATTAGATTCAATTTGGAAAGGAACTTCTTTCCACACTTCTCGCAAGCAAACAGTTCACGTTTGCTGGCAGTCTTCGCGCTCTCATATGAAGAGTTGCCAGAAGGTTTTCCCAGGGTTTGTCCATAGTGGCCATTATCAGCATTTGTCCTTGAATTGTTATACCCGAATTTTCCAATAGAGGCATCTTTTGAATCTTTCTTCAGATGACATTTGTTGCTTTCTTGGGAGCTTTTCAACAAAGGCTGAGGTGGTGAGCTACTAGATGAATGTAATCTACTGTGGTGGGATTTGTGTGATCGCAAAGACCTTTCTGTCCTAAAAGATTTTTGGCAAACATGACAGCAAAATCTTGATGCGGGCTGTGTTTTTGTCAACTCTGTATTTACGTAATTTTGCTGATGTTCATGAAGCTTTTGTTGTTCCTTTTGCGACAGAAGTTTACTTTTTGCTTCACTCGATGTATGTGATCTGCTGTGGTGGGACTTATGTGATCGCAAAGACGTCTCTGTCTGAAAAGTTTTCTTGCAAACTTGGCAACAAAATATTGTAGTAGGAGACCAATTGAGATTTGTAGACTCTTTGTTGCGAAAACTTGGTTGTTGTTGCACATTAGAAGCTTTACTTAGATTCCAATTCCTTAAATGCACAGAGGAGTGAGAACGAAGTTTATCCAAGGAAGAAAATGTTTCATCGCAAGCATCGCATCTTAACTCTTTATTGTCCAGTTTCACTGAGTCGTCACTTTGTCTTGAAGGCACAGTTGATTCCGTTGTGGTCACACCAGGTGGTGTAGTAATACGCTTTTTGAAGTGGGAAGCCCTGTGACAGTGCATCAGCTTTGAAGTACGGAAAACTGCCAAACAAATTTCACACCTAAATTTGCCACTGGTGTCACTGGCTGTCATGCTCTTGTTTTTGCTGTTCGTGATTGTCTTGTGATGCGTCAGCATGTGATCAGGTAATTTGTTTTTCGGCATCGCGAGCTTACAAGTGTTGCATTTAACGAAGGTGAGCATGGGAAACGGTTTTTTCATTTTTCCTTGTCGGAATCCAAGGTGGTCTTTCACGAAGCTGCGTTTCACTGGATGCCTGATGGCGACATGTATAGCTAAGATACGCTTGTCCGCACAAACCTTGTTACATTTTCCACATTTGATAACTTTGACCCGTGGATGTTTTTCTCGCATATGCCTAGATAAGTTCCCAGAATAATCAAAACTTAACTTGCAAATAGAGCAGACATTCAAACGAGTTTGCTTTTCGTGCATTCTCATGTGATTGGATAGCGAAACTGAAGACATGAAGCCTTGACCACAATGCTGGCAGTCAAAGGCATTTGAAGTCTGGTTATGCGTGGCTTCATTCCTTCGCAAAGGGATTTCATTCTCACATAGTTTAGTGCCGTCATCTGATTTTGCGTGTAACTTTGTGTGTCGATTCAGGTTTTTAGAAGAAGAAAAGCACTTTAGACATTGTTTACACTGATAACGAATGCTGGAGGAATGATAGCCGGTTTGCCGTTGCCACTTGTGACTTTTTTTCATGTGCGTCTTGAGGTGATTCTCATTGCTAAAAGCTTTGTTGCATATCTTGCAGTCAAAGGATTCTTTATCTACGTGAAAGGAAAGGTAATGCCTGTTTCTTGAAGATGGACGAGTGAAAGCCTTCCCACAAATATTGCATATGAATGGCCTCAAGCCCTTGTGGATGTTCTTATGGAAATGAAGGGATGACTGGGATTTAAAACTTCTATCACAGTGCATGCAGCGCCAGCGATTGTGTTCACTATTCATTTGGCAGCGGAACTTGTTGTGGCTGGCAAGAGATATGGGCCCAGAACAGATCATGAAGCACTTTTGACATTGGATTGGGCCACCTGTGCAAAAAAGGAGCAAAAATATCTCGTCAAACAATACCAGACTTAAAATGAGCTATACCACTTCCACTCAAGTACGCGATTTAAGACTTCAATGGAAAAAGGGCTAAAGTATAAACTAAAATATCAACGTTAATATGTCTGAAAGTGCTATCTTCTGTCTTTTTTGGAATTCCACTGTAAAAGAAAAAAGAAAAGAACGGTTATCCTAGTTTAAAATCTTCACACACCTGAAGGTTTGTTTTCCTTGTCAAGAATGTCTAAATCACAGGCATATCTGTCGCCGTACCACACCAGTAATTCCATTCCTGGTTCAATCACCTTGTAAGATCGATAGTAAATTTCTCCCCGATACTGGAAGGCGACTAAATTCTGCTCATCTTCGTTGCGAGCACAGTTAACAAATCGAAGCCAATTGCTGTATTTCTCGTCTCGAGCGTCAATTACGTGGGTCACAAGACCATTCTCAATTATCTGGAAGCCAAAAAAGTTATCAGTTAGTGAAATACTAGATGAAATGTGATCCAAAATTAAGTAACTTAATTTTGGATGACATTTAATTAATTTGATAGTGAGAACGGGACTATTGTTCAGACGATCGTTATACCTTTCGGAGTCTTGACTGCTTGAAACTGAAGAAAAACTTTGCTAGGACAACCAGTTTTAAAAATTCATATTTCAACAGAATTGTGGATAGCTGGAACTGTCTAAAGCGTGAAGTCGCAGTGATTTGCACTCATTTAGGCGTGGTGTTGCAGGGTTTCTGGGTCGATTTGGTGATATTTAGTCAGTTGATGGAATTGCCGGGTCTAGATGACTTGACAAACTGCGCCTGACTGTTTTGCGTTTTTATTTGTTTATAGGCCATAGTATCTTAGTTAATACACTATTTTTCTGTAAATAGTATCTACGGTGTTGCGGCTTGTATGGGGTCTTTGGCTCTTTTGCACAACTCCAATGGCTGTTGTTTAAAAAATATTCTTAGTATTATTATAGGTAGTATGTCAACATCTGAACGCCAGATATAAAATAAGAAAAACACACAAAGAGCTAGGCGGGAACCCGCCCGCAAAGCGTAGAAGTTGCAGCAAGAAGAAGAGGAAGACAGTAACCTGAGTATATTCCGGCGCCTCAGCTATTATTATTATTATTATTATTTACCTACTTATTTTTATATTATTATCGTTACTTGTCATGAATTGTAATAAATAAAAATAAATAGCTATGCTAAGCCATTACCACTGTAAAATGTTTAAATTCAACGAAAATCAAAGCGTTCTTACATCCCACATATAGCTTTGATCCATACTTGAAGTGACATCCGCTACAGTAATCTTTTGACCCCAATAGGGTCCAAACACAACGTCACTTTCAAATCTTTCTTTGGCAAAAATTCCAAGTCCAGCGTCTGCAAATGAATGGAAAGAATATGGGTGTTGACAGCCCATAATTAAGAGTTTCTTGGGTAAATTACCTGAAAGCCATTTATTTTGCCTATTCCTTTCCTTTTTCTGCGCTTAGGTGAGTAAATAAGTAGGCAATACTTAATGTAAACTTATGACACTCGAGTCGTCCGTG
>NC_090885.1:7659674-7677174 GCF_036669925.1 Montipora capricornis
TTGTGACCATGTCTCTCACCATTTGACACTTCTCACAAATTCTTCCCTCTCCTAAACACCCAAAACTAAATCGTGCATGCTCTCACATGCAGGTCCACATCAGCTGATAGCTGCCAATGCAACTATTACTTTGTAATTTTTGTAATTTTAACCTGCTTTATCAAATAAAGAATTGATTGATTGATTGTTCCTGGCTTTCAATTTGGGCCCCTCTTCATGTCAACACTCCTTGACCTGCTATCCCTTAAAACCCAGTCATTTTTATTTCAAGACAGAATGTTGTGTTTTGGTGCTGTTGCTATTTTCCTTCACTTTACTGTGATACATTATATTCCTTTTTGTCTAAATTCCACCCAATATTTCTCCATGTTAATACAAATGTCTGCAGTTTTCTCTTACTCAACACAAAAATTTCTCTTCATTGTCATGGAGACACAAAATAACGAGGGTTTTTGTCTGGTTTAGCTACTTGCTAGTCAATCCACTGCATTGTGAAATACAGTGTAGTTTCATACCTTGAGGGAATTTGGTGGAGTCAGTTCATGCTGCAAGGCACCCACAGTGGGTATATCCATTGCGTCCTGTAAAAACACAGACTTCAAAATAAAACGTGCTTTTTGACTTTTCATGAATGAAAGTTATCAATTAAATTGAAAAAAAGGAAAAATTGACTTCAAGTTAATTTTTTAAAAAGAAAGGTCAATAATTGTCTGATGCAGCATTTTTTGGAACAGTGTGATACCTTGAGGGAGACTGGTGGAGTCAGTTTATCTGGCAAAGCACCCTCTGTGTGACTGTCAAGTTTGCCCTAAAAGTTTAACAAAATGATTAAAACTAGTTTGAGATTACACAAAATTTATGCAATGTAGAGTTGTGTAGTTCATTCACAAACAGTTTGATACCTCAAGGAAAACTGGTAGTTTCAGTTCATCCTGGAAAGCACCTTCAATAGCACTGTCTATTGTGCCCTGAAACGAAGAAACCCTACTCTTTAAATTTATAACCCATTATGTGGTTTTGAAATTGCCATTAAGAAAAAAAAGCAAAGGTGAGACAGCATTAATGGCAATACATTGTAAACATGTTAACAGCTTTGCAATCATGCCTTTACCTCACAAGTTTCAATGTCAATAATCTTATCTTCATCACTGTCCATTTCTAGCTTTAGCTCAAAAGTTTCCTCAGGTTCCTTTCAGAAAAGATGGAAAAGATTACTTGGACACAAATTACTGTTCAAAGTTACAGCAGTGCAATTTTTAAAAGATACACAGACACTTATCATTCATTTGTCCCATTTTCCTTGTACATAGCTTTCACATTTTTGAGAAGTGTAAGTCCATTTTTTAAAACAAACAAACAAACAAACAGGATTTTTCTTCTGCTTTATCTTTTAAACTTTTTGTCAAGATATCTACTATCACTTGAAGTAGCACTAAGTACTGGGGAAACGTGAGCAGGTCAGCGCAAAATAATGCCAAACCAAATTACTCATTGATTGGGCAACTATGCTAAGATCATGCAGCAAAATCTACTTGTTCAAATAAGAAATGTATGTGCCAATTCCAACAACAAAGCCACAAGGATTATGGCAGCACGAGATGCTAGGCCATCATTAAAAATAAATTTAAATGATATGGGCTGCCAAATAAGAAGAGAGTGAAAGCAGAGAAAAGAGTGTCAGCACAACCAGACTTCAACCAGGCTGTCAGAGTTGTATGATACAATGGTTAAAGAGAGTCACACCAGGATCAGATTAATGAGGCCCCAGTGGATCACCCTTGGTGCTAACCATAGGCTTTTTCAGATGGTATCACTTGTCTTGGTATCCCATCATGACCAGGTCCCTTGTCAGTCCTACAAAATCTTGTAGCTGCAAGTTCTTAAGATCTCATAAGCATTCTTGCTGCCTCTCCCAAATGCGGGTGGGAACTGTTTTGGGAGTTTAAACACATCACGAATCACATACAATTAGTTGAATGTGTAAAATTTAATACGGACAGATTGTACAGTTTTTTGTATCAAAGTGGCCATAATAACTTAATCAAAGGAGATGTCAAGGAAAGCTTCAGCCATTTAATCTCATGGATGCAATGTTGGAAGTTGTTTCACCCTGGAGGTCCTTCCAAATAAATTTCCCCGAAAGTTGAAACGTATCACTCTGGTTTCACTGGTTGATCATTTTGATCTTTAAGCCAAATCTCAGCTAATATTAAAAGTTTCAGAGTACATGATACCTCTTTCATACACTTTAATTGGTTTAATTAAAAACAGCAATGGTAATTGTGCAAAAGTCATTCAGGCAGGCAGAGCTATGTCAAAGCAATTGCATTATTAAAAAGGACCGACCAATAAAAGATAAGAGCAATTCTGTGGAAAAAACTGTAAACTGAAATTAACAAATTGTTGGTTTTCACTCACGTGATCAACAGCGATGTTTTTCAACGAAAACAAAAGCAAACGCTTGCATAATAGTAGAGTCGAATTCCCAGAGGATTTGGTCGGGCTCCAACATGGCCACCGTTTCTTTGTTTAGAGGCTCCAACATGGCGGCCATGACGTCATGTGAAAACCGAGAATATCGCAAATCAAGTCAAATGTTGGTTTTTGAGGAGAGGGGAAACCGGAGTACCCAGAGAAAACCTCTCGATGCAGAGTAGAGAACCAACAAACTCAACCCACATATGACACCGGATCTGGGAATCAAACCCGCGCCACATTGGTGGGAGGCGAGTGCTCTCACCACTGCGCCATCCCTGCACCCCAGGGTTAAGTTATTTCTGCAAAATGACATGAAGTTAGGGGATACACTTTGAAAGTGACAGAAATGTGGCGGTGAAGTAAAACAAGCTTTGAGCGAGGCCGCGCAAATGCACCAGTCCCACACTGATATTGAAATCATCCCTTTCACAAATGGCCAAGGGGACAAATTGTCCCCTTCAAAATCTGGGGGAAAACTCAGAAGGGAGCACATAAGAAGAGATTAAAAAAAATTACAAGCTGAAACACAGACAGTAGGAGAAATTTTAATGCGTGTTTCAAGTTCATTTTAAAGTCACTTTTCAGTCACACTTCACTGAACATGTACGTCTCGTGCTCAACCAAGTGTGATGCATCTTTGTTTCATAAAGCGTCACAGCGAAAACATATTCGTACAATAGGTAGCTTTTTCTCTTTAAATGGAAGCCAGATTAATCATTGGAGAAATAAACAGAATAAGAACAGTGTATTAATGAGGAAGAAACAGATGCGGGTCAAAGGAAACCAACAAAATCACGATCTTTCCAGAAAACTTGGTTGCGCTGTGGATAAACAAAACCCCTTTGCATCTGAAGTGCATGTATAAAGCATAGTCATTGATTCTTGGTTTAACACCATTTAGTTAACTTTTCTTGCTTGTAATTTTTAGTTACAAGTAACAGGTAATAAAATATGTTTTTGTTGGCTTGCCTGTTTCTATGTTTGAACGTAAGAAAACTGAAAAGAAATGGACTGTCCCCCAAAAAATGAAAATGCCCCCCATAATTTTAGCCAAGGGGACAAACTGTCCCCCATTGATCAAACCTAAAGATGCTGTCTTAGCCGGATGAAACTTTGAACAGATGAAAGCAAACTGTACAAACTTGAAAGTGAATGATCAAATTCATATTTTGGTCATCTGAGTCACATAAGGATCTGTAAATTGACCGACAATGTTCAGCATGAAGTGCCAATGACAAGAGAAAAAAGCAATCCCAAAGGAGTAATTATTGCTAACGAGTTCATTGTATCAATGAATGCCTCTCATCCATTTAATTTCCCACTGGAAGACTAAATAAAGCAAGCCTCTCCAGAATAGAAATTTATGACTTGAGTGTGTACATTGTAATTATCATTACAACATTTAAGTCTACATGTTTGGTCTTCTTTCTTCTTTCATGTCAATTTTAAATCAATGAACCTCCCCTAAGTGCCTTCAAGTACATAAAGAGTGTCCAGAGGAGATCTTGTTTGGATAAAATACATGCATTCTGCATGAACCAGACACACACACACTGTAAGGGAAGTAAGTGAACACAGGAAAAGGGTAGATGATTAAGCTGAATAGTACATGAACCTTGGTGAGATAGGAGCAGTGTAATACTAACCAACAAGTAATACTAAACAACTGAGAAAGAACAATACCAAGGTTGCTGCCTAAGGGTCGCCCGGTCGCCTGGGGCGCCTTATTTACGAGCGTGGGCAACCAAATTTCTAAACAAGTAGCCTGAAGGGGCGCTTTACTTGATTCATCCTCACTTTCTTGTAAATATGATCCCAGCTGGAATTTATTAATTCTGGGCTATTGAAAAAATGACTTGGGTCACTAACTTTTCATGTTGGAAGCCTGAAGAGCTCCCGGAAAATTTTCTTAGGGAGCAGCCTTGAATACAATGAATCACTTTACAAAAAGTAGGGGTGACCTTGTCTCTCCCATGAACTGCAAAACACTTCGAGATGGATCCACCAGAGAAAAGGAGACCAAATTAATTTCCTTGCAAGATGGCATAGTAAAGAACAATGGAGATGAGCTTGTGAGCTTAATAAAGATCAAGCTGGCAAGGGACATATCCCAGTAACCCTGCAAGTGACCACCAATATTTGCACTATCATATTGAACCAGTCATTGGAATACTTCAGACTGGGTAGCTTGTTAGCTCAATGACAATTTCACTGGCAGGCCAGTGATGAAACCCCCCAACAGTCCCATCATGGAAGACCTAAAAAGTCATCCCTCAAGTCACCAAGCTAAGGGTGGAGGGGAACCATTGTTTGGAATTGGCCCAATTTTTACTTTATCAAAACTAATAATATCTGGAAATTCCTTGACAAGGAAAAGTCAGATAGGGAGTTCCCCACTGCAGTGCTTGACAAAGGAACCGCTCTTCACAACCTACATTCATGCTCATTAATTTGTGCCTTCACACAAAACAAGTTCAGTCATTTACACAAGTTTATCAATACATTTAGGGTGCATTCGATTGACAGTATTCCGGAATAGGAATACATAGAATACAAGTTGGAAATCCTTCGTTTTTGCGGAGATTCAAATTAAGCTTGTCAAACATTTGCTAAAATGCTATTTTAAACATATTTTTATTATCCTTGCTGCTTTTGCACGCGCCAAACATACCGCTTTAATCATCACTCCACGTATTCTTTTTCCGGAATAGGGTCAATCGAACGCGCCCTTAGATTTACTTTGTTTTACTCGATAAGTAACCACTCAGATGTTAACATTATGTCGACTCGACCAAAGGTCTTCTGGAAGTCTATTTTGAGTGTTAGGTAAACGGTCTTTAAACGCTTTATCGCCTTACAACCGCTATCGAGTTACTCGAATGCACGACTAGCGAACGACCAAATTTCGACCAATGCAATAACCACAAACGTGAAAACCTTCCTTATAGATAATTTAATCGATAGAACAACAAGGATTCGCACCCAAGTTCACTTTAGGGCTAAATACTTTGGGGATTTGAACTGAGCTGAACAAGCATAGCGAGTCATTCACTGAAAATATTGCGAGATAACAAAGGTGGTATTGACATGTTTCAGTAAGCTTATGTAGAATCCCAACCAGCCTAAGCGAAAAGGTTACAAATATATACATATACAATATACACACCTTTGCCTGGAAAACGTCGAATAGAAAATGACTTGAAGTAAAAGACATACCTGACTGACAACGAGCGCCATATTGACCCCTTCGGGAATGGTGGCGGGAAATTTTAATTTTGGCGCGCGCTCCTTTTCCTTCCCAGCATGCAGCCCTTACCGAGTGGCATGTGGCTGTCACCAAAGGGAAGATTTTGCGAAAGTGGTGGCGATCTAAAGCTTCCACACACGAGCTCCACTTGCGCTCTTCTGTGATCTTGACGACTTACAGAGGTGGACACGTGTTTAAAACATGTCTCATCGCATCCAATGGCCTTTTATCGCCCGCCAGACAATGACTCCCACACAGCCAAAAAAGGCAGAGTAGGGCTTTCCACAAGTTGCTCGGCAACTTTTCGTATTCCTAACAACTTTTTGCATTGTAAGCAATTTCTAGTTTTCTAAAATTCTGAGATATCAATTTTCATGGGTGAAAGATGCATGCGGCTGGGCTGCTAGGTCAGCGGATTTTAAAAAGAAAATACCCAAAATGATTGTGTTTTCAATAGGACGTTTACACTCGCGTAACATTCCTTTATGTGTTTGTTTATATTACAGTCCAATTTAAGCTAGTTTGGTTTGTCAACTGTTTTCACTGGTACTGCTGGTACCACGATTGTATTCCTGTGGTACCGTGAATGGCGTGGGAAAATACAACGCCAAATTGCTGAGCCCTGGTTGAGGTGCAGTGGGACGAAAAGAAAAGCTCTCTGCAGGCTGCTCCAGGTTTAAATAGTGTCTCCCAGCTTTGAAGAGCAATGAACCTCGGTGTTGTCTGGTAGAATCAACTGGTGGTGGAATAATCTAAACTCAAGAAAATTCGCCCTTGACATTTTAAAATCTTAATCGGCAGGTTTTAGACACTAAAATGAAAAGTATTGCAGCATGGCGTTTTGCATGTTTTATCATCATTAACTTTACTCCTGTAAAGTGAAAGGGGACTGGACCGGAACTGATTAAGGTCACATAAGCGGAAATGCCATGCATAACTTGCTATGTAATAAAATAATTCAAGAATATTTTCAACTTAAAACCAACAAAACAATAAGAATATTCAGCCTAGGCCGGTAAAACAACATTCTCATAATAGATATATAAAATAAGTGTACTATCTTGCTGTTTATTTACAATGTTTATTCAAACTTGTAGGTGTCACCTGTGTAACTATGTAAACATTGCTTTCAAGCTAGTTTTACATTTTGTATTTTCTTTCACTTGTAATGAAAAGTGCATCATATTCAATTCACTTCTGAGCTGAAAATATAGGGAAAGGCATTTTCAAGTTGTTTCTGCCTACGTAACTAGTTTAAATAACAGAGTTGGCTTGCACGTCTCAAGCCGGATCGCTAAAAGCAGTTTTCTTTCCTTTCTTTAACTCGAGTTAATAAATTTTATAGAGTTAATAAATTTTATAGAAAGCTTTGTTTTATCTCGTTTCACTAAGCGAAGAGCGAAAAATTAGTTGTTTCTTTAAAAATTCAGAACGTCAACGGAATGTGCGTCTACGTAACAATGAAAGGAGTCCAGTGAGTTTGACTCAACGAGAGAAGTTTACAACCAAATAAACAACTTGCCCGATTCTAGCCGGTTCAAGTTCGCTCGCTTAAATGTCTCCACGGACAATATTACCTGTGCACGCAATGTCATGAATGCCTGGTCTGACAGTGTTCTGTCCCCTATTTTATTGGCTAAAACATTTTAAAATTCCTCCAGCAAGGATTCTTCAATCACGCGTTTTGGATTCAAGGTCGTAAATGTAGTCAGTGCGCTATTTTTCTCTTACAGATGCTCTTCGTCTTCAGCGTTGTTGAATAGTTCGCTGTTTCTTCATGAAGCAATTTGATACAAAAATTCTTCATATTGCCTAGCATTTGTCCCTGTTTTTTTTTTTTGAAACAATACAGGCTCGAGAGATCCTTGGTAGATAAATGTTGAGTTTTTGTCAAGGGTCGAGAGTCGAGGGTAGGGTCGAGGGTTCTATGTCGAGTGTCGAGGGTAAATTGTCCAGGGTCGCTTTTTACCGAATTCGAAGTTCTCAAGAAGGAATTCAATTGAGATGATACAGAGAGTAAACTAAGAAAATTATCAACTAGGGGATGTTACCTTTCTTTATGAGTCAATAAATTGTCGTAAATTCTAACTGATATCGGTACGGTTGATTGCGATTCCTTTCAGCTTATCTTTGTTTTGTTTAATCAACGTGGCGTACGTTTGCCGAGACATGCTGTTTTGCACTCCGTTGCCCGAAGCTTAATTTTTTAGATATTTTGTGGTTAAGACCGGACAAGCACGTCTTTGTTTGTCATTTTAACATAATTATCGCTTGGCCAATCAGATTGCAGCTTGCTCTTAATTGCGTGATCAGAAATAAACGATAAGACAAGAAAGAGTTCTGATATTGCAATCATGATTGAAAGCAGTGTATTCGTGACTTTGCAAAATAGGAAAATCGCTTGTTTTAAAAGGGGATTACGCCTTACAGAATTGTAAATATATCTACAACATGTTGCAGAAAGATTGTTTATTCCATTTCCCGATTCGTTTAGTTTTAAAGCGTATTCATACGCATGCATCTCTTTTCAGTTGACTATTAAGTTGCTTTGTGCAACGTGGAATTGCGCGGATCAAACTAGTCCAAAACTTCTGGTAGATCCTGTGAACCTTATTTTCCTTTCATTGGATGTAGAAGTATGAGCAAGATAAGGAAGAACAGTTTCAGCGTTTCCGAAAAGCCATGCCAAAGGGATCGTTGTGGACAGACCCTAACCCTAACCCTAACCTGCAAAGATATAGATAGAGCGTGGAACATTCTAGACATAGAGTTTGCGAAGGAAAGAAAGCTTATGGACGAACTCCTGACCGAGATAAACAGCCACGGGCTTGTAAAAGATGATCCAAAGAGTCTGACTCGCTATGCGACAACGATATCTGTGTTTGTGAACGATATGTAGGACAATGGATGTCCAGTTCAACACGCCTCAGAAGCACCATTTTTCATGTCAAAACTGCTATCAAAACTTGAACCCCGAGACAATGCAGACTTCGGTAGAGAGATGCACGGTGAAAAGAAAGAAGAAAACGTGACCAATCTGATTACGGGGTTCACTAAGAGGCAACTCATCGATCGAGAGGAAAGGGCGCTGATGGTAACGGTGGGTAAAGAGAGCGTGGTGGTGGAGAACCCAACCATAGGCGAACGGATCAACACGCGAACAACACTAGCATGACGGACAACGAATCGTGTCCCCTTGGCTGCAAATCAAAAGATCTTCTCGCCTCCTGCCCTGTATATCAGGGGTCAACTGTCAACCAAAAATGGCAGATAGCGAGACTGAATAGAAGATATCCGAAGTGCCTAAAAGCGTCCCATCATACTAATGGCTGCAAAAGGGCGGTCGGTACAACATGCGATGAATACAAGAAGAACACCACCGTTCTCTGCACAGCGACAGGAGAAACGGACTCTTACAGTCCAATTTCAGTCCCAATGCAACGATCTTCAGTAGCCAAGGTACTCCACCTTAAGTCGAGAATTGCAGTATCCAAGGAAGGGATGATGAAAAGACACAAGATGTCAAAAACGATCAAGGGATTTGCCCAGTGCAAAAGGTCAAGACAGTGGCGGGAGGTTCACCGATTTACTTGCCATGTTGGATTCTGGCTCGAACTCGAGCCCTCTATCCAAAAGAGCTGCGAAACAGCATGAATTATCTGGTCCTCAAACGCACCTGACAATGAACTTAACTGGAGGACAAGAGAAAGGGGAAGTGTATATCCGGAAACATCTCCAAGTATACACAGTTAGAAAGCCCTGCAGCAACGCTAAGGCTATTGAAAGCTACTCACATCTCAAGTCAATAGCAGATAAGGTACATCTCTCTGGTGGTTCTGTGGGCCTAATTATTGGTAAAGGAAAGGAAAGAAACTTTATTTAAGTGTCTAGTCGTTCTAGCGCAGGAGCACTAATTGGAGACACTGTAAACTGAAATTAACAATTAACGGAAGTCAAGTAAAACTTTGGTTTTTGGGGAGAGGGGAAACCGGAGTACCTGGAGAAAACCTCTCGGAGCAGAGTAGAGAACCAACAAACTCAGCCCGCATATGACGCCGAGTCTGGGACTCGAACCCGGGCCACATTGATGGAAGGCGAGTGCTCTCACCACTGCGCCATCCCTGCACCCCCACTGACCTACTCGACGCCTTTGTCGACATCCACACCGCCAGTGGTGACCCTGGTGAACCTGTTGCGAAGAGGAACTGTTTTGGCTGGTATTTCTTGGGTCAAGTCGATCCCAATTCAGAATTAAGACACGATTGAAAGATGTCCTGAAATTAGGCAGTAGACGTTGGAACTGTGAATGATGCCGCAGACGACACTCAAGAAACTCGTTCAGTAAGATCTTTTAGGAGTCCGACCGAAAGAAATTTGCATCTGCAGTGAAAATATTCTTCGTGAGGACAAGTTTGTGAAAGCCCTCTTAGCTTCAAGTATTATAGTAGACGGAAGAGTTTCGGTAAAAATGCCGTGGAAAGAAGCAGGGCCGCCAAGACAGAGTAATTACGACATAGCCTTAAAGAGAATGTATTCCGCAGAAAAGTCGTTTAAGAAGAAGGACTGCTTTAAAACCATTAATGAAGAAGTTGACAAACTAGTGGAGCAGGAATTTATAATCAAAGTACCAAGCGAGAACGTTGATGATGGTCAGCCAGAATGGTACATGCCTCTCCAAGCAGTGTTTACTTCGGAAAGGAGCACAAAAGTTAAACTTGTGCTTGATTCCTGTTGAGAAAGAATGAACGTGACCTTCCCTCCGTGTATCAGTGGTTAAGACTAAACGTCGGTGACAAGCCAGCCCCCAACATTGCCTCGAACGCAAAGTTTCTCAAGATGTGTTCCCTGAAGCAGCAAGGGAACTTCAGGAGCGAACGTATGTTGACGATATTGATGGATCCAAACCGAGCATTGAAGACGCCAAGCACGTACTGGTACAATCGATGAAGTACTTGGGCCTTTGGGAAGGGTCAGTTGCAGATCAAGGCATGTCATCCCTACAGCCAGGAAGTCGACCAAACCAGCGAAGAAAGTTGTACAGATTTGCTTGGCCAGTTTTAAGCCCGAATAAAGATTTCACAAAGATATCGTGTATCTCGCCCTGCTGTCTCAGGTGTGGGATACTATTGGCCTCGTAGCACCTGTGACGCTTAAGTACCGAATTGACCTACCATAGCTGTGAAGTGCCGGGTATGGTTGGGATGATATACTACCTGAATCAACCCAACAAAAGTGGAAGGAGAATGAAGTAGCAATAAACCAACTTCTCACCTTCACGTTTGATCGGAAGTTAAATTCAACAGAAGCAATCGGCCTACCCCAAGTACAAGGCTTTGAGGATGGAGGAGAAATAGGGATATGGGGCCGCCATTTTCCTTCAACGGCTGGAAGTCACGTGATGGAAGTCATCGATGTGTGCCTGTGATTGTCAAGCCCTTTGTCGCTCCACTGAAACTGAAAAAACTACAAGTTTTTACGACACGTGCTGGAAAGCTCTATACTTAGTTAATTTCAAAGAATTCGATAAGACTTTGCATGGTTGGATTCTCAAACCGTTTTGTCTTGGCTGAACACTCCACCGAGAGAATTCAAACCCTTTCGTGTCCGTACGAGTTGCCGAAATCCAAGAAACACTGGGAACTGAGGATTCCTGCTACATCAAACCCAGCTGTAATCATGCATACGCCCTCACAAGAGACATTGCCCCGAATGATCTTGACGACTGGATATCAGGGCCGTCGTTTCTAACGCTGCCAGATCCGAATGGCCACAGTTTGGTGATCAAACACAAAGATCTCCACTGGAATGCAGAGACGCCTTAAAGTAGATGAAGACCATCAAGAAATCTAAGAAACTTGACGGAGATGATTGCAGCACTAGAGAGTTTCAAACAGTATAACAACCACGGTCACTAGAGAGGAAGTAAATGTTAACCCAGTATTCTCTCATCTGTTACAAGATTGCCCTTCATTTACGAAGATTCGAAGAGTCCTTGTTTATGTACATCGACTGGCGAAAGACACTAAGGTCACTACGAACAGAATTGCACATAACGGCCCTCTAACAGTTCAAGAATTGAAAAACTCCGAGTCACTTCTTTTCAAGTGGTGTCAGATTCCCCTCGATGTATATCGCTCCTTAATGAGAAATTGATCCCTATTAAAATCTGATAACGTAGGATTGACCAGGGCTCATGGACGCCTCTAAAATTGCCAGGGCACTACCTCAAAACATGAGAAACCGCATCATTCTGCCAAAAGACCATCAACTCGTGGTCTTCCTCTTGCGCCACCTCCATCAGAAGCGACTGAGGACATTGTGGTTACAAGAGCTTGACGCACGAAGCAAGGCGAAAGTTTTGGATCATCGGACTTCGAAAGATGGCAAAAAATATTGTGTGTCGGCTGCCGCAAACTTCGAAAGAAACCCCTTGACCATTTTAATGGGACAATTACCAAGTATTCGAGCGGCTCCGGCTGCTGGATTCCCACCATTCTCGGATACCGCACTGAATATGTTTGGGCCATTGCAAGTCAAATTGAATAGAAGAGAACTTCGAGAAGCGCAAGTTATTATTTTTAACTTTACAACATCCAGAGCAATACACCCAAAGCTGGTCACTGACAAGTCTTCTGATGCCTTTTGACGACATTTCGTCGTTTTGCCTGTTTGCGCGGCCATCCAAATGTTTGCCTGTCTGACTGTGGGACAAACTTTGATGGCGCACAAGAGTATTTGAGAGAGATAATACACGGCTGGGTTTTCCCCAAGATTCAAAGCACTCTTTCAGAAATATTTACCTGTGATTTCGAGTGGCGATGAACTATCCCCCTTGCAACTTATCAAAACAGAGTCGTCGAGTCATTGATCAGGTCAGTTCGTCAGGCCCTGAAGAGCGTGTGGCAGACCAGAGAGCTTACTGAAGAACAAATGGAGGACATTCCTTGCCGAGATTACCTGTATAGTCAATATTTGTCCTCTCAATCCGAGTTCTAATGACATTTAGGAAGAACCTCCTATATTTCTCCCAATGATATCCTGATTGGACAAGACAGCCTTCCTTGGCCTCCTCAACCCGAACAAGCCGAACACGAGGACAGGGTCAACCCAAGAGAAATTCTGAGAAGTGTACAAAGTACGTAGAGTCGGTGGATTCTGGATTTGCTGGATCGACAACAATTTATTCAGGTATCTCCATTTTTATACATGGCATTACCTATCAAATCATGAAATGTAAATTACTGATCTATTTAATTGATAAATAATCGTAAATGTCTGTAACTCATCATCATAACGTCATAAACAAAAGCTGCAAGTGATGTACAAACAAAAGAATCAATATTGTTAAAAGGAACAAACTTTTTGAGGTAATATCAAGGTCTTGTACAGCGTGCAAGAGAAGAGAACATGAGTTTCATTCTCGATGTTGTTCAACTGGCACAGTGTACAAATTCTTAATGCTCAGGAGTCTTAGGGACAGTGTCTCCTTGTTTCAATGTTAAGACTATGATCCCCAAACGAAGTTTACTAATTGCAGATCTGTGTGTAGAGGATTTTTAATTCTATCTAAAAATTCAGCTTTTTCGGTGTTCGTTTTGATAGTATTGTAGAAGTTCAGTTTCCGGTTAACTTTTTTTAGTAAACGTTGGTGCTCAGTTGAGGCTTTGTATATATTTTCCGCGATGTGAGAAGTGAAAGTTTTACTATTGTCCATATTTAATTATAGAGCTAGAGTTGTATTTATCATATTTAATTTTAAGCGGCATCCCCGATTGAGTTTTCTCAGGCATGTCCATTGAGAGTTGTAAACATTGTCTGGCGATATTGTTACCTGGCAGAGCTTTCGAGTTTCAAAGAAAGTCTGCTAAGTTCATTTCTGGCTGCAACGTTCGGACAATGTTTATTTACTCCTGAAGACTGTTTGCCAATGGAACTATGTAATGATGTCTTTTTCCCAGGTGTTGACATCAGCCTTCTCATAAATTCACCATACCTCTGAACCATATAGGAGGATAGGTATGAAAAGTGAATCAAAAAGTTTGTTTTTTACAGCAAGTGGTATTTTCGTGAAATCTACAAAGCGACAAGTAGCGAAAAAGGATGGTCTAACTTGTCTTTTATTAAAGTTCAAATTGCATTCTCTAAAATTTCCGTTGGAAGACAAGTTTACGCCGAGGTAGGTATAATTATTTACAATTACCTATTTTATGCTGGTTAGTCTGAAAATGAAGTTTTTGCAGGACGGATTTTCTATATTTCGTCAGGAGGATCATAACTTTCGTTTTCTTAGGATTCACCGATAAAAGCCAGTTATAACAATATTCGGACAGAATGGATAGTGCATTTTCAAGGCCTTTGGCTGAGTGAGAAATCGACACTAAGTCATCAGCATGTAGTAGACAATTAAGTTCAAATCCATTAGGTAAAGTTATGTCTTCTCGGTCAAGTAGAGAAGGAATTTCATTTAAGTATAAGTTAAATAGCATAGGTGAGAGTATGCAACCTGGTCTTACTTCTTTGCAATAATCAAAAATATTCTGTTCTTTTATCGGAAACTTTTATACAACATTTTGTCTTAGAGTAAAGATTTTTTATTAAATCATACAATTTTCCTCCAATGTTGTATTGGCGAAGTTTGTAAAGAAGGCCATCATGCCAAACTGAATCGAAAGCTTTTTTGAAGTCAATGAAACAAGTGAACAGTTTACCGTTTGGAACTTTATTGACATATTCGTCAACCAGAGTTCTGAGACTAAAAATATGATCGGATGTACGATGATTTGGTGAAAAACCAATTTGAGATGGATGTAAAATGTTTTGAACAAGAATATAATTTTTCAATCTCGAATTTAGGACCGCAGTAAAAGGTTTCCGAGACAGCTGTTGAGGCATATGTGTTGTGGTTTAATTTTGTTCTTGGTTTGAATTGTTTTTAAACCGGTTCGTTTGTTCAAAGCAGTTTAAATTTATTAAAATGGTTACATTTTTATCAACTGTCTACAAAAGGGAGTTTTCTTTTTTTTTGGGGTGTTGTTAAAAAAGCAAGGGCTTCTTTTTTTAAGGGTTCTAAAAACGAACTAGACATCTTTTCCTCCCTTCTACTCACCTACCCGTCCCTGGTCCTCTCCAGTACCTCTATCCTACCTCACTCTTCCTTCACACATCTATCCCCCACTTATGCCCACCCTCTCTACACAACACTACTCACAGATATTTCCTATTTCTCAAGACTTTTCTGTATAATCACCAAAACTTGATCTCCGTATCTCTGGATTTGCTGCCTACTCCTTAATTCACTTTATCACGCAAGCAATTAATGCAAATTGCTCAGAATAATTTATAAATTGATATTTTATTATTCACACCAGGCTACTCTCGGCCAAAAGTTTGATTTATGCACAAATGTGCAATACGACACCAGAGCCTCATATAGCAGAGTCACGCCAACGCAATTGCGTAAATGACATCGATTCTACAGAGAAATAGAGGAATTGAAAGGCCACCTAAAGATTCACAAAAAAGCATTTCTTGAAAGAAAAAACAGAAAAGCAACTCCGCCTTTCAGGAAACAAGGATCGATCTAAGTCGAAACAATTAACACAAAGGAACAACAGTGATAACTCGAAGAAAATGGGTTTACAGCAACGGCAAAACTCTTCACAGGAAACAAGAAAGTAGTTCCAAAACGGAAACTGTTTCAAGTCTTGTCCCAAGCACACAGTCAAATTTCTCCCGCGAACACCAAGTTGCGGAAAGTGGCTTCAAGAAATTATGCAGAAATCAGCCAAAAAGTTGTCAACACATCCATTCCATGCACAGAAAATGCCCAACAACCAATGGCAGGTCCAACATTCCTCTCTTTGATAGCGATCGACTTGATGTAAAATGTCACCCTAACATGCTTTTAGGAAAAATAACTGAGATCGAAAACCATTATGCTGGAGTAGTGACCCCTGATCTTCGCAGTTATGAAAGCAATTTTTGCAATTGCGTAAAGAAGCCTCAACAATTCAGAACTTCAACGGGGTTTGAACTCGTGACCTCGCGATACCGGTGCGACGCTCTAACCAACTGACCTATGAAGAGAAGATCACAGCTTCACTTGATTTCATATCCGCAGTTCATATATGATCCATTTCATATATCATTTCATCATCTATTATATATTATGAGTCAACTTGCAGCAACTGAGTTTCTCACTTTCACAGTTGAGAGGTACTTGCTTGTACAAAAGTTATCTTTTTTTCCAATAATGCTTCTGGCGGAATGTAACTTTAATTTGAAAATAGAAAGTCTTGTGTGACTCTCCATTACTGTTATCTTAATGCTATTTAATAGGGGCTCAGTTTGCCCTAAAATGCACCAGATGCAACCATTTGAAGCCAATAGTTTCAAAATTTCCAGAGGGAGCATGCCCCCGGACCCGCCTAGCATGCAAGGGGCTTCGGCCCTTGCAGCAGAGTCCGAAGGCCTCTCCTGCCTATTACTATTGCCGGCTTGTATACTACTCAAAAACATTTTGACTGGCCTGCATATGAGCTTAAGGGCATATGAGAGACGTGTGCAGCTTTGTTCCACGGTTCAGGATAACGCACCGTTCGAAGGAGATAGGAATGCACGTCTACCGCAAATGTAGGCCACGTTGATTAAACAAAACAAAGATAAGCTGAGAAGAAATGCGATCATGCGCCTCAAATTTCCCTTACTGATATCAGTTATGAGAATTTATTGACTCAATAAGAAAGGTAACATCCCCTAGTTGATTATTTTGTTAGTTTACTCTCTGTATAATCTCAATTGAATTCCTCCTTAAGAACTTTTTCGGTAAAAAGGGATCCTCGATACTCGACACAGAACCCTCGAAATGCTACCCTCGACAAAAAGGTGGACTCGTGCACTACTGTGTATTGTAGTATAGTAAAACATAAGAGAGAGGCTTATAATAATTATCGTAATAATAATTATCGTTATCGTAACGATAATTACGATAACGATAACTAGTACTACGATAATAATTATTATAAGCCTCTTTTAATTGCGGTCAAGGTTACATCTTTAAAGCAACTTTGATTGCAGTTAGATTGCAAGAAAAAGGTTAGAAGTCTTGACCTTGAACAGCAACGACATTTTTTGGGTCATACTAGAATTTTTACAAGATTATTATTGATATTGATGCGTAGTACGTACTCGTATTTAACAAATTTAATTAGCGACGCCGGTTACAACTCAAAATTGCACAAAAATGCTTACAAAATGTTACTTTTGTTGTACAGATTGCATATTTTTGCATCAGACCAAATCAAGAGAGGATGACGTAAGAGGACGGATTCCCATGCCTTATCATAGTTTTTAAAATCTATTTTTAGTTTCGCAAAGATATTTTACGGTCTCGTTCCTAATTCCGCGCATATTTAAAATTTCATTACGTCATTACAACTGGCCAAAGAGGTGCCTCTCTAAAAAAAGCTGCCTAGCTAAAATTAGATTTTAAAAAACGGCCCATTTAGGGGGGATCCGTTCTCTTATCTTTTTCTTATCCGTTTGTTTTTTTGAGCAACTTTTGAGAAACTTCCGTTACAAAAAGCCATTTTTTGAGAAATTTCGAGCAATGCCTTTGGGAAATCTCGAGCAACTTGTGGAAAGCCCTAACTTCCACACAGCGAAAAACTTTAACATGCTAGTTTGGCCGTGTGGCCGTTTCATCATTCTATCCTTTCCCTCTCCCGTTATCAATGTCCCTTACATAATTCGCAACGTGTTCTTACCTAAAATCCA
>NC_090885.1:7682174-7699674 GCF_036669925.1 Montipora capricornis
GATATTCCGGTCTTATCAGAGCTGAATCCTTACAAAATGACGTCCTCAAGTAGTGCACTGATTGACTCGGTTATTCTTACCGAAGATGACATTCCCGGAGCCTCGTTAGCTGGGCTAAATCCTTCTTCGCTGAAGAATGAAGAGTTGCGGTTTTGTTTGCGCGATGTGGTGTCGTGGGGATTCCCTTAAAAAACGAAACCTTTGCTTGTAAAACGGTAATCACATGGCTTTGATTTTAAATAGTAGTTTAACAGTTGATGTTTTTCAAGGTTTATCAGTTACCCTTTTTAAAAAAAATGCGCTTTGCGGGGTGGAGGAATACGTGAAAAGTGGACGCGATCAAATGGTGATAGAACCTGATCCGGACAAAATTTACACCAAAAGAAAAAAAGAGGATTATGTAAATCAATGTTATGAGCTGCACTCCTTCGTCATCACCCAGCGTGAAATACCCAAGAGATGGCTGGGGAAAATCTCTAGAAAGGATGCCTTCATTCACTCACATTGACTCACAGGTTTCCCTGTTGAAGGAGAAAATCTCTGACCTTGAGAAAAAATTCAGGGCACTCGAGTGGCGATTGTTTTGCTTGGAGAATATTTCAAAAATGATTCTCTTATTACCTTTTATACAGGATTTCCTAATTTGACAACGATGAAGGATTTGCATGAATTTCTACGGCCTGGGGCCGGTGGAGAAAACATTCAATATTTGTCCTCTGCAAGAGACGACATTCAGGCTGGTCATAGTGTACACCATGTTCCTTTCAATAGGAGACTTACTTAACTCCCATATATTAATATCCATTTCAACACAAATAAGCTTAATTAAATTCTGTGTACATGTGCCCTGGTTCATTTTTCCAAACAAAATATTGTTTGTTGTCTGACATTGATATCATCTGGTAAAACATTAAATTCATACAAAGCCCTCATCATTTTCAAATTAGGAAATCCTGTGCAATACGTAATAAGGGAATCATTTATTGAATGCGAGTGAATGAAGGCATCCTTTCTAGAGATTTTCCCCAGCCATCGCTTGGGTATTTCACGCTGGGTGATGTCGAAAGAGTGCAGCTCATAACATTGATTTTCATAATCCTCTTTTTTCTCTTGGTTTAAATTTTGTTCGGATCAGGATCTATCACCATTTGATCGCGTCCACTTTTCACGTATTCCTCCAGCCCGCAAAGCGCATTTTTTTAACAAGGGTAACTGATAAACCTTGAAAAACATCACCTGTTTAACTACTATTTAAAATCAAAGACTTGTGATTACCGTTTTACAAGCAAAGGTTTCGTTTCTTAAGGGAATCCCCACGACACTGCATCGCGCAAAAACCGCTACTCTCCATTCTTCAGCGAAGAAGGATTTAGCCCAGCTAACGAGGCTCCGGGAATGTCATCTTCTGTAAGAATAACTGAGTCAATCAATGCACTACTTGAGGACGCCATTTTATAAGGATTTAGCTCCGGAATATCGTATAACATAAATCTGCTGACAGCCGCTACTAAAATTTTCCAGACTGAAATAAGGCCTACCAAATCTAGAACCTAGGTCGTTCCGCGTGTCCGCCATTTTTGAATACGGTGTATGATCTGCGTCTCTAAACATTGGCTGCAAAACCACCTATAGAGCGTTTTCACTCACGTGACAGGTAGCCATATTGGATTACTGAAACCAAAGAAATCATTTGCATAAAAACAGAGTTCAATTCCTGGGAGATTAGTTTGGTACACCATCATGGCTGCCCTTTCTTTGTTTTGGAACACCAACATAGCCGATGAGACGTCAAGTGAAAACGACTAATTGAAAAACCGCGTCAAATATCCAACCGTGCCAGGTCAACTATCTGACCACGGAAAAGAATAATGGACCCGTGATTGAACACAACAGTAAACAACTGACTTACTTTGGACTCGCTCTTAGCTTTTTTCAATGCGGTTTTATATTTCTCTGCTTCTTCTAAAGCTCTGTTTAACCTACGACGGTGGATGAAACAAGAGCATAAGGAAGGGAAAGGAGTTTTTCGCAATACAAAATACGCAGCGCGTTCTATGGTAAAATGTCATATTTTTCAACCGTTACCAATCGCGCTCCTCAAAAGTGGCCCAAAACCCAGCGAGCGAGAGGGATTGATGATCGGGGCACGTCACGGGTATGCGCAGGCCTATCGAGCGTTACTCGCAATCTCGTGATTTCCAAATGCAGGGGCGGATCCAGGATTTTTCTTAACTTTCTTTAAAGGGGGTGCACCACTAAGGAATACCAGTTGTTTCGGAAAGGCGCAGGTCACCTCGGGGTGACCTGCCCCCCGAGGTGACCTGCGGCTTTCCAATACAACTGGGGTGCGCACCCCCTGCACCCTCCCCCAGGAGCTCCTGCCTCCCCCTAGATTCGACCCTGAAATGGAGGGCTAACCCTAACTCTAACCCTAACGCTTATTCCAAGGCTCAGAACTCACCGATCAAGCAATTTCATCACTGTTTAAAACCTATCGATATTTACCAACGTAGTTATTTTTTGTCAATTTGTTTTACTGTTAACACTTAGTCATAACCAGTTGAACCTTAGCCCAACAATAGTAATCAGCTGCATACAAAATACGTTTGCATTTTTAAGATTCGACAATAGCCAGGTGATCTGGTGACGTAATTCGGAGGACTGGGGAGAACAATTTTAACGCCGTATCCCACAACCGCCAGCGGCCTTATTTTCGAATTCAACTGGCAGAGGCGAGGTTAGATCTTGTCGGGTCTACTTGAATGTTCATTCAGTAACAGGAAAATGTGGTAGACACGTAATGATCTGTTCAATTTTGGTGATGGCAATATTGCAGGGAGTTTGGAAACAACACCTAAGGCCGCGCGCGGTTGTGGGATACGGCGTTAAAACTTTTCTTCACGGTCCTCCAAATTACGTCACCAGATCACCTGGAGCGAACTGAAGATTAATAGCGAGCTCGACTGGTAGGTACTTGGTGTATTTTGTCATTTAGTGGTTATCTATTGCACAAAATTATCTAAACACAGTAAAACCTTCAGGGTTAGGTTAGGGTAAGGTTAAGGTAATTGTATAAATACTGAACGTTTTATACCTTGTTTAAAAAAAATTGAAACAATAGAAAAAGATACACCAAGTACCTACCGCTCGACTCAAAAGCATGAGTTGAAATTGCTGAGCCCGCGCATTAGGTTTGGAAGCCCTAGCTCACTCTTTACAAGCGCATGCTCAGAAAACTCGGAAAATTCAAACTCCAATCAAACGGTCGATATAACTGATAATGATAATAAATAAAATCATCATAATAATTTATTTAAGCCTCAAGTTTATCTAGCCAAGAAGAAAACGCTCTACTAATTGTGGAGTGTAACAAGTTGAATAATTAGGAGTTTATTCATTGTTTAATTAAAGCAGCACAATTAGCACACATACGTGCGAGTGGATGCGTTAATTACGCAGCATTTTCCTGGCACAGACATCTTATTAGCATACACGGCATCAGATACATCATTATACATCTTTATTTACCCTCGGATTTTAGAGTAGCTTGGTGTAGCTAGTATCTCCGAGCATTTACCCTCCCAACCATGATACACCACAGAAGACAGACCACAACACCGGGAACTACATGCCCTACTCTTTACGACAAGTGTGCGGGTTCTTTTACGTCCCACAGGATTATGAACATTGAAGGGTTGTGAGACGGGACCTCCAGCTTATCGTCCTTATCCGAGAAGATTAGAGAGTCTAACCATTTGCAGAAGTAATTACAAAGGCAGCACTTTCTCCTCAGTCATTTAAAGACCCTGAGTGTTGGTCCGGCCAGAGTTGAACTCACGACCTCCCGCGTGACAGCCCGGTGCTCAACCAACTGAGTCACCGGTGCGCGATGCAAAATGAAAATGACTAACTAATCAGGTCAAGTAAAATGCTGATTTTTTTTTTGTGATAGGGGAAAACAGGAGAACCCGGAAAAAAACCGCTCAGAGCAGAGTACAGATCCAATCCGTGAACCGAACACAGGCCACATTGTTCGGAGGCTAGTTCTTTCGCCACCTCACAAAACCAGTTGCCCAGTCCCTACACCAGACAAACAGGGCGTATTTTTAGAAGACACCTGCACCAATCTCTTACCTCACTTCCGTAACATTTTTATTCGAAGCCGCTTGTTTCTGGTCTCTTTGAATCGAATCAAGATCCTTAAAAAAACGAAAAGATTAAATGTTGACTGGACAAAGTACCTCAACAAACAAAAACATCTAAAACTCTTTCGGGGCGAATTGCTTTAGAGCTAATTTGTTTAGTCTTAATCGGGTCAATAAAAAAACGAAATGACGGCAATAAGATATATATCCCCAAACAAACACCTTGTTCGTCGAAAACGGAATGATTCGTGCGAAGCCATGGGCCTGTTTCTCGAAAGTCCCGAAAACTTTTGGGGCCCGAAAAACCATTTGTGAAACTGCCAACCGCTTATTTTGGAAAGGTGATCTTTTAACATGTTTTCAGGGAAACAAAAAGAAAAATTACTGTGAAGTTTGACGACTTAAACCCTCTCCGTTCTTGAGATACAAAAGGAATTGTAACACCCGGAAATAGCCCGCAAAGTTTCGGGACTTTCGAGAAACGGGCCCCAGGTATCCTGGGGCTCGTTTCTCGAAAGTCCCGAAAACTTTTGCGGGCTCGAAAAGCCATATAGAAAACTACCATCCACTTGTTTTGATAAGATGGTCTTTCAAACTTGTTTCAACATAACAAATCAAAATGATTTAGAAGTTCCACGGCTTAAAATCTCCGTTCTTAAGATATAGACCGAATTATGACACTCGAAAAAGGCCCGGAAAGCTACGGGACTTTCGGGAAAGTGGCCTCTGGACACAAACGTTCGGAATGGACTGGTTGCGACTTTGCTTCCGAAATAATGAGTTTCTTACTTGTCTCTCGTTTTAAGGAAGTTGCTCTCTGCAGACAACAGCCAAGTCATGAAGTAACAAGTTTCTTCAGTTTATTGAAAACCCAAAATTTCAGACTGGCGTTTGCCGCAAACGTAAACGTAAATTCTAAATCTAACGCGAACAAGATGGAGTAGTTAAAAAATTGTTGCGACGGCGCAAATGTTTATTTCCAAGTAACGTTTTCGTTGGAATTTCATCGTTGTTCCAAAAGTTCTGAATAACAAACCCAAACGAGCGCGTATTATGTATTTTCCAAGTAAAGAAAAGTACTCTGTTTATTCCGTTTGTTCTCTGCCATCTCGAGCAGAATAAAAAGAACAGGTAAAAAGGATTTGCCTTGCGTTTTTAATCGCACCGCAATTCGCCCCAGAATTACGCCTTCAAAGAGAACAAAGAGCGCGTCAAAGGCCAAAATTGACCAAATTAATTTACGTACAATGTAGATTGAACATTGACTAGATCATTACTTTTCTCAAAGCGACCAGCTGTTGTTCGAGCCCCTCATTCTTGTGCTTACACTCATCGTATAGCTTCTTGTACTTGTCGATTTGAGACTGTAAAAACAATGAGAGGTGAACCTGAGATCATCTACAATGGATTAATTCGGCTTTGTATTCCATACTTTTCGAAACTCATTTCCTATTTCACAATGAATGACTAGTTGTGGGACATAGACGTGTTTAGCAGGACGGCAAAGAACGAGGAAACCTATTCTATGATCACTATTTCAAAGGAAACAAGAGCAAGTTGCGCTTCCATAAAGAAGAAAGAATTGATACTTATTGTATTTTTGCATCCATTTTTGAAAGACGAAATCGAAATTGAAAAATGAAAAGATGACAAGACTTAACCTCGTCACATAAAAAAAAGCTAGAAAACAGAAAAGACTGAATTTTGCTGGACTGAGACAACTGATAACGTCACGCGCGTTGAAAATTGTAGTTCCCGCAACGCAACGCTCCTCCCTACAAACTTTAGGTTTGTGGGAAAGGAGCGTTACTGTCAAAAAGAACGGCTGTGTCGGAGACTAAGACAAATGACAAACAATTTTCGGGGAAATAGCTCTGACCTGAAGGCCCTGGTTTGTCTTCTGCAACCTGCCTTGTTCGTCTGTTAATTCCTTCACTTTTTTTTCCACTTCTGTCGATTTCTCATCCTTTATGAAAAAATAGGATAACAAATATGATTAAATTTTCCACCTTGGATATTGCGTTTCTAGCTTTCTAATTGGTTCGCTCAATCTCGGTTGTCAGCTTATATACCGTATGACTGCGTGCCTTCTTGGCTGTTTATAATCTCATATCCAACGCGCGCTCGCGGAATAATTGTTTTAGTATATTGTAGTGGCATTTCGAAAGGGTGGCCAATCGAATCCCATGTAATTAACGATTTGTAAACATTGGCGTTAAGGAGGGAAAACTTGAGGACTAAAAGGCTAGAAACTTACTAGTTACAGCTTGTTTTTGTTTGGTTGTTTAACCAGCATGTAATCTGAGTTACTAAATATAATGAACTTTTGATCTCATGTTACCGTGTCCTTTTTGCGCGAGACGGCTATTGAATTACAAACGTTTTTTAACTTCTAAGTATCCGAAAGTAACGGCTACCCGAAAGTGGCGGCCCCTTTAAAAGCCTATTAAATCGTAAACTATGGAACAAACTACCTGCTGCGATGAGGGATTCCTCATCACTGAGTTCATTTGATGTACAAACTGGCAATATCAAAATTTATAATTTGTAAACTAATTTTCTTTTCACTTCCCTCTAAAACTTATCAATTTATCATTTTTTGTTTTGTGCGCGAGACATCTCAAATCAGAGTAGGGAAATTAAAAACAACTCAACACACATTACATTGAATCATGTGACATTGTAGAGCCATCAGACTATCGAGACACTTTGTCCATGATTAAACGACGAAGCTCAGTGAAAAGAGCAAGGGGACACTTCGCCCCGCAAGGGCTACGGGTCAATAGCCCATGAGGCACAGCCGAATGGGCTATTAGCCCGTGGCCCTTGAGGGCGAAGGGTCTAATTGTTTTAGCCTCACCCAACTAGTTGGACAGAAAAGGCAATAATTAAGTTAGCGAATGCAAGTTGAAGAAATATTTTTAGCATTTAGCATCACCCAACTAGTGGACTAATGCAAATCCTGCATTTTGATTGGCTACGCTACAAGATGACTATTAGTAATAGTCCTCGAGTATCAAAAAGCCTAACGCTTTCTTTCGTTTAATTCGCAAATAAATAAGTTATTTCTTCAACTTGCATTCGCTAACTTTGTTATTGCCTTTTCTGTCCAACTAGTTGGGTGATACTAAAACAATTAGACCCTAAGACTTCACCCGCAAGGGCCACGAGTCAATAGCCCATTCGGCTTCGCCTCATGGGCTATTGACCCGTAGCCCTTGCGGGCCACGGGTCTAATAATTGTTAAGTAGCTCAATGTGTAGCAGATGGAATCGGTGTTACAGAGGCCTGTTCGATTCCAGCCTTGGAAAATGAGTTCCTTTGCCCGCTGACAAGAAACTGGCACTAATTTTGACACAGAGCATGGAAATTAAACCTCTGCCAGAACGGTGAGAGGCAAGCAGGCCCACCTCTCACCACAATGCTAACTCTTCTTTCTCAACCAACACTAAGAAACGGTCCAGATAAGAACGATAGCAACAACGGCGACGAACATGTTAGAATTCAATTGGAATGCAAAAAGGTGATAACTTTTCTATTGTCTGTACTTACTTCTGATTGTGTAAAAATGATAACATTCCTATGTGGGGAAAGCACCGTTGCCGCAAGACAAGAAATTGCCATCCACCTTACACGGATCATTACTTAATCTTGTTGCCAGAAATATTTGTGGCAAAAGCCACCCTTTGATCTCAATGACACATGGGTACATTTCTGTAACTCAAGACCTTAAGGACCCTTAAAGCAAGGACAACAGGGAGCTTCAGCAAAGATGGCGATGGCAACGAGAAATTCAACTCAAAATAAAAATTCACGTTGTTGTAATCACTTCGTGACTATTTCAACCTTTTTAAAATGACAAGAGTGTGATAGTTACTCAAAAATGACACTGGTTTAAACGGCGCTTAATTTAGGGGAGAAAATGAAAATTTATCCTCAAGCGCTGACGTTCTTTGTAAGACCTCAAATTTGGCTATTTCACGTTTGTTGTTTTGCAGCAGATGGCAAAGAAATGGACAAAAGTTCTCATTGTTGTTGCCGTAGCCGTTGTATTTGCTTATAATAAGTTCCCCCTACGATGACGGAACGCTGTCTAAGAATACTACAGCGTATTTCCCGTTAATGCAATTTAGTCACTCGGCATGGAAAGAGTGCGTCAACAATACAGGAATAAAATTAGCGAGAAAAGTGTGGAAATTTAGAGAGAAAATTGAAAACTCATAGCAGCCGTCATCCTTGCTTCAGCACCCTATCATCATGGCTGTGAATGCTGACCTTTTTATTGCATTCTGCCACAACTCTGTCCAGCTCTTCCTGCAAAACCCTCAGCTTTGCCTTGAGAAATCTTATGGTTGCCTCTAAAAAGAAAATGCAAAAATAAATGTTTCTTCTCATTCTCAATTAACCTGTTCCACCAAAATTAATGTCACAAATCTGGTTGAGACATCATGCTTGTCTTAATGAAAGCTTATCTCATGCGCAAACTAAGGCATTTGTAAGTTGACAGGAAGTCAGAATCATTAACAGTATCAATGTACAGCCCATTGGTATTCTTAATTTTGAAATAATTTTTATTTGAATCGTAAAAAAAATCACCTTTGCAACAGTCAGTGAAATACTAAAAGGGTTGATATGTAATGAAACAAAACAAACCTGATCCCATTTCCTCTGCACCAACTGGTAAGACACTGGAATCAATGGTTGTTCTGTAACTGCCATCTTGACAATCATCTTCAAGTGCGCTGATTGTGTTTGCGAGAGTGATTCTGTCATGAAGCATGTCCATCATTGGATCAGAAGGAACAGGTGTGTGTCTTACACTACCTGGGGCTGATGTTGTCTTGGATTTGGGCCTGCAGTCATAGAAAAAACCCATAATTACGTTACCAGGCAAAAAGGAAAGAAGCGACACATTAATACACCACCCACCACAAGAACAGCTGAGGGAATGTACCTTGTGTACAGTGGTGCTACCCTTGCTTCTAGAATACACAATACAGTATATATTGTAAGATCATGGGGTAAGGGTAGTCCTGAGAAAAAATTTTGTTGGAGGCATCCTCAGAGTCAGAAGGATAAATCCTGATATGAATCCTTGGTTCAAACCATTTGCTACAGGCATCCATGGCAATCCTAAGAGAAGCTGCACCATATCATTGAATCAAGTCCATGAATATTTAACTCTCCATACAAAATACTTACCAGATCTGACAGATCCAAAGTCCAAGCTAAGGAACGGTCATGGAGGCCAAGTTAGGGTTAGGAATTCAAAACAAAGGCATTCAAGAACAAAAACGTACCTAGGAATCTCCACAGGCATGGAACCTTCCATAACATTATTATTTCTAAGAACCAACTCAATAAGTAGCCCTGTGGGTAGAGATGCCCCTAACAGCTATTGACCAACAATGAATCCACATCTTAGCCTACATTTTAAAGTCAAAATAAAAGCTCCTAACCTTGTCTTCTTTGTTCTTGATCCAGGCCTTGTCCCTTGTTTACCAGCTGAGCTGCTATGTGGCCTTATCAGCTCGCCTTCCAAACCAGTGGATGGCCTCTAATAGAACCAGAGACACAAAAGTAATAATTGCACAGGTCAAAAAATTAAGGTTCGACAGTAAGCACTCGTTCCAGAATCCCACACATTGTTGAAATATCTGGTCTTTTATTATGATTAACCCATTGAGTCCTAGGAGTGAGACTGAATAGATTTTACTCTGTGTAACGTTACACCAGACAATTTTACTCATCAATGGAGGGCAGTTCAGGAATTATAATAACCACGGGTTCATGTGGATAACTGAAATTTAGGGAAAGTTAAAACTGAGGTATGCTGGCCAGCAGTGACTTGGTGCTGCAGGGGGTGCCCTGAGAAACTGAAGGGTCATGTGGTACTCAACAGTTTAGATCACCGAAGATCTTAGAGTTGTTTTGCTTGCTGTGTTCACACCCACCCTCCGCACAGGTAAGTGTAATTCAAGTAAGTATAAGACTTCCACTGATTATTCAGTGTGACTGGTGCCAGGAAGTGGACTGAGGTTGCATTGCCATGGTTACCTCCTTGTCGTGGGCGGTCACGGCAACCGCCACAGCACTGTAAGGCACCTCCCTGCAAGTTCATTACTGTCAATAAATTTTAAACTTTGCTAATACGATAAAAACATCGCTCCTTGTTTTTCGACACACTCAAAATGCGAGATTCTATGCAATTATTTCAAGAGAAAAACTATTTATTATTACGGCAATTTCTTCATTTAGTGATCCACCATTACTAGGTGTGGTTCTGACAGATAGGCCCTCAAAGAGCTGGATCAACAAGAGAAAGTAACGTCATTAACTCACTGGCTTTTGAAATGCAGTACATGTGAATGCGGCTTGATTTGTGTGCAGAACACCAAAAACTCTTGTGCTGCATACTACATGTAATCAAGTTGCATTCACACACACTGTATTTTTGAGCTAGTGAGAAAATGAAGCCATTTCCTCCTTGATCCAGATGACTGAAAGCTTATCAGTTGGAACTGCACCAAGTAATGGCAGACCATAAAATGAAAAAAAGTCAAATTAATTAAAAATAAACAGTCACCCTCTTGAAATCATTAGAAAAAAATTCGACTGTTGAGCATGCAGGGTTCTAACCTCTTACTAACCGAGTGCGAAGGCCGTACAGGGAAATAATTATTGGCCGAAGGTCACGGCAGTACGGACTGAGCGCAGCAAGGTCGGTACAAAAATGACTGAGGGCCAATACTCCCCAGTACGGTCCCCAGTACGGTCCCCAGCAAGTGAGGTTAGGATTGTGTTTTATATGGCATTGTTTCTTTAAGTGATCAGACACTTCCCCGCTAGGTGAATGTTCATAATCTTGGTCTTTCATTCGCAACCTTTGCTCTGTAACTGTTTACATTTAACACTAAATCCCACTTGCTTTAATTGTACTGTTGCAATGAAAAAAACTTTTTTTTCGCTCAACTTCAATTTCCTGGGAGAGAGAAAAAAATACGTAGAAAGACTGCCAAAAGCACACAGGTTGCATTTTTTTTTTTGGCATTGTGCTATTTCTCTGAGGGTGAAGCATGCATTGTATATTAGAGGAAAAAGTCCAGGGCAATGTTTTTCAGTTCAATTCAAGGTTACATAGCAAATTATTTTAAAGGGAAAAGAAACTTAAAATAACATAGTCAGTTTCACAATTTAATGCTGGTTTATTGCACTTAATTGCCCTATTATCTGCCCTTTTAATTATTATTAATAAACATTTGAAATTAAATCGAGATCCCAAGATCCAAACTATTTAAATAATGAGAAGAAACAAGGATAATAATAGCAACTGGAGTTAGCACAAGAGCACCAATTAAATTGGGGACACTAACGAAATTAACTCAAATCAAATCAATATTGGTTTTTGTGAAGAGGGGAAGACCGCAGTACCCAGAGAATACATGTACCTAGACTCAGAGCAGAGAAGAGAACCAACAAACTCAACCCACATGACACCGAGTTTGGGAATCAAACCCGGGCCACATTGGTGAGAGGCAAGTTCTCTCAACACTGCAACAGCCCTGCTCACAAAATGCCTTTCTGATATAAAGACCACTTTTACAGGGCATACAGTACAAAACTACAGTACCAGTAAATGACCTTGTATGACATATCGTGCAGAAAACACCTGTTTATTGGCCAAGTTAGAAGCCGGTTTATTTGTGAACTGTGAGATATCCATGGATGGAAGCATGTCACTGAAGAACAACAATACAAACTAATTATAATATTATATTACGCACAAAAGTGAGTCCATGGTGGGGTAAGGGGAGATGAGTTGCTCATCCCTCTCACTTCTCCTGTCTATTGCCCACCCACCCCAACCCCTTTATGGAAATTTTGCACTGAGTTACGCTGAGCCTTTGTAAACTAAAATATGCCTACATTGAAGGCTTGGAGAAGGACAGAAAATAATGACAGTAATAATTAAGTCCAACTTTGATGACTTAAAGGTTAAAATTCTGTTGGATTTGCATTATGCTCTCATATTAGACTTACATGTAATGTCACATAGTGAGTGTCAAAGCTCAACCTGTGTATTTTTTCATAGCCAAAACATTGTAGTTCATAAGCCAACCATTGTCCAAGTTTCTAGGCGAGCATAATATTTGGAAGGGAGGAAGCCCATAAAACTACAATGACAATAATTATTATAAAATTTATTTTGTATACATGTACGTACATGTAACTTACTCTAAGTCCTCTGTTACTTCTAATTCTGTAGTAGCGGGTCTTGCAAGCAACTCATCCTGGTCAAGCTACAATGTAAATCACCAAGAAAGTAAAATGTAATAAAAATAATGAATTTAAGATTGCATGGAAAGAACAAAATAGTGCCTACATATCATTAGGCAAAGGGCTGTTCAAAGATAGGACGAAAAGTTGCATTATTTTGTTTACACTGTGCATAGAGGTCATGCAGCACAAATCTACTTAGGAAAGTGGATTTCCCGTCGGACATACGCAAATAACAGTAGAAGCTTTGCTTGTTGGATGGATCAGTGTTATTCAAATTGTTTGTACTGTAAGACGAACGCTGAATTATTAATGGTGAGCCTTTAAGAAAGTAACAAAAAAATAATTTTTTTTTATTTTCTAAATCTGGAAGGCTATGGGTTTTGGACTCCTATTTTGTTCAATGGAAAGTTTAAATAAAATCATATGTAAATGTAACATGAAAAATCCCCAAGCAATTTCATCAAAGAGTTCTGGCAAATTCATACGTCAAGCAACATCATTGTCAAGCTTCATTGTGGATCTCATTCATCCTCATTATGAAACAAAAGTACAAGGTCTTTACAATACACTATACACTTCATTAATTGAACAGACCCTGAAGTGTTCCTTGCACCCGGAAAGGCAGGTTGTTAACTTTGCTAACACATGAAGTCTCCAGTCAAACATTTGGCTCTACATGAACATGTAGTTGTTCAAAGACCAGTCTCATAACTTTATCCTGGTGATACATGTTGGCCACTAACTGACAGTTACAATCTGCAAATGATTTCAGTATTTGATCACATAACTACAGTGAATGTTCATGCTCTGACCACATGTTAACGAAGACGTGTAAGAACACCTCAGCCAGTGTTTTATGTGAAGTGAATTTTATGCTCTCAAAAGTGACTTATCCATTGGATAAAGTTATCTCACCTTTGAACAAATATGGCCTGGCCTTGTGTGTTTGAAGGTGGATAGTGCAACTTGCCTGGACAAATGACTATCCAGTAGATAAGCCCAATAAAACTGAGTGATTTATTCACAAGAAAGTGTTGATCACCCTTCAAACATCTAACAACATATTGCTAAACAAAGTTCAGTGGAGGTTGCACTTCATAATGGTCTACTTACCATCACTTCCTCTGCCTCTTTGATCAAATTTGCTGTTCTTTCCTCTAGCTCTGCATTAAGACGCCTTGAGAGAGAAAGTAAAAAAGCTATCACTTTCTTTCTACATGTATTGTAGAAAGCTGAGGATATGACTTTTGTATTTTTGAGTCATATGAAAAAGCTTCGCTTTCCATCGTACTCAGGCATTTTCATTGTTGGCTTCTATTGAAACTATGACATGATATCAACTTAATTATGTTACTTGTAGATTTCTATAAATTTTCCCTCTTTTTACAATTCATCTCAGTATAAAGCTGTACAATGGTCTATAATTTACTCTGTATAATTATTATGTGCTGGTATCTTTATTAATATTATTATTTGTATGGAAAAGAGGGCCTTTTTGGAGAACAGAATTTAGCTGCAGGGGTCACACCGTTTACACACCGTTTAAATCAAGGTTAAATTCACACACCGACAGTGAATGTCTGTAATTGTTTTGAAAAGACTGACACTTTTTAATGTTTATTTGATATGACTGTACTTGTTTATAAATAGGCCATTTCCGACGTCATGTCTGCCTCCTCTTCAAAGCGATACTAAATGCGAAGTTTTTGTGATGGTAATTAGTTCAACTTTACACCGGAATGGAAGGCAGGCATGAACTCGGAAATGGTTTCTTACATACATATTTGCCCTTAAAAATAGCATTCTTTCACACTAACATGTACTCCTCCTCTTTGCTTAGAAGTCCCTGTGCAATGTTCTTAGTTTTCCCTGAAGGAGGCTTTTCCAGAGATAAGGGTTTTTGCGGATTGCTGACGAATTTTCGCCCAGCATTTGCAGAGGCAGAAGTTGGCCGTTTTGCAGAAGAAGTAGGACGCGAAGCGTTAGACTACGAAAGAAAAACGAAAAGAAAAAATATTTAAATTTTCAAATAATAATGATATTTGACCGAAAACACATTAAGCCAAATAATGCGTTTGCAAAATGATCAGCTACCATTTTCCACTGGGAACAGAGAAACGCCAAACTACGCCGCCATGACAGTTCGTGTTAGTAACCAGTCCTTTAAAACGCTCTCTGAGGTAGTAGGTCATATAAGACCGAACATTATGTCCCAAGCCACACCCATCCATAGCTCTTTACCCATAACGACCCGCAACACTTGTTGCAGCTGCTATAGCCGTAATAAATAGATTTAGCCAAGCTTAAAAGCCGAGCGCCTGGGTTGTTTATTCTTACTGGCCTTACTTAAACAATGAATTTACGGGATGAAACAATTTTCAATTTTTTTTGTTTAGCCTCGACAAAAAGCAATCAAATAAAGAAACCAAACAAATCAATCTAAAGCAAGTTAAAACAAGAAGCGTTGGAAAAATAATAAACAGCCCCTAACATAGAAAGTTTACAAGAAGAGTGTACAGCCATACTAAAAAGGTTACCAAATACCATGACAGTCATGACTTTTCCTTTGTGCCAAATAAACTTCTGACTGGAAATCGAATCTTTGGAATCATCTTTTTGGATTAAAACTAGCAAAAAAGGCAGGAAAAATATTTTCCAAATCCTTTTCCACCCAAACACAGACAGCGTAGACTGTTAAGAGCTTTAGGTGACATAGTATGCCCACGTAGCTGCGTCAAGCCACAGAAAGCGTGCCAAAAATTAAGTCTCGTTTATGTTTGGATGTCCTGAATGATTACCTGGCTTGAGCCTACCATCCAATCGAAAACCAGTACCTGGTCAGTTGTTAACTTAAAAACAACAGCTGTCCTTGATTATCTCTGAACTTGAGCCCACAATGTGGTCATGTGATACTGGTCAGCAGATACCTTGTTTTAACAGATGTCAATTAATCATAACATGGGTGTCCAATATCAAAGATGTATGTTGTAAAAGGCTGCCATGTTGGGTGTATTGATTATTATTACTATTATTATTAGGATATTATTAAATTATTGGGCAACTTCATGCGTACATACCCACGAGCAATACTGCTAACCATGATTACCATGAGAAAAAGAATTCATGGGTTTCCCATGAGTATGGTGCACCACTAGCCTCCTATGGCCTATGATAGGCAGTGGCACCATAGTACATACAATCAATACCTGTGTACCTGTAGTAGCGGTATTAGGGGTATTAACTGTAGTATCCACAGTATGTGTAGTACAGGCTTTGTGCTGGATTTTGTCTATAAAATTCCAGGTCTGGAGTATTCAAGGCGTTTTCAAGAGCCAGAAATTGAGCTTTCAAGGAGTCTTTATAAGACGATTTCTATGTCATACATGTTTTCTTTGCTGAAAAAGCCCACATCCTGCAAGTAAACTGCACGCACAGGCATTTTAATTTTTGGTTTTAATGTTTCTCTAATACTCAATTTTGGGCTCAATTTTTGAAATGTCTTTTTAACTTAGCATGATGCAATAGGCCAGTTTCGTATTCTAACGGTTGGACTGGATCTAGCATGAAATAGAGGCTAATGCAGGCAAATTAATTTGCATTTGAAGAGATTTAACCGCATTAGCCTCCATTTCATGCTAGCTCCAGTCCAGCCGTGAGAATTCGGAAATGGTCTATTCTCAACAATTTTCACCCAAGCAAAATTTCAAGGATTTTTCAAGCAGTTTCCCATCAAGGGCTTTTCAAGGGCCCTTGAAGTGCAAAATTAAATTCCAGGGCTTTTCAAGGACCTCAAGGAGTAGCAGGAACCCTGGTTAAGTAGCTTTAGTAGGTGTACATGTAGTGGCTGTAGGACCTATGACACCTATAGTAGGTGTAGTAGGTGTATGACAATAACAATATTAACATTTCAACAGTTTATCATATTACCGGTAATTACAAATTAATTTAAGTGGTTAGTAATCCATCTGAGCTTCAGGCAAAGTAGTGTAAATGAACACGCACAAGGACAGAGGTCAGAGTTTTTCTTATGTTCTTGTGGAATGGAGGAATGTTGCTGCTACGGAAAGAGGACTCGCATTCCACCAATGTGACCATGCGCGATTCTTGACTCAACATCATTATTATGCAAGTTGAGTTTGTTTCTTCTCAAGTCTGCTTGGAGAGGTTTTAATCTTGGTAATCCAGTTTCCACTTCTTGATAAATACCTTAATCAAATTTTGATTTGATTTTTCTTTAGTTTCATGTGATTTGATTTACAGTCACCCTAATTAGTAAAGCAGTTATGCCTGGCCATATAAGCCCAAGACTTAACGTTAACTGCCTTTTGACTACATAACATGATTGTTCAATTCACAGGCTGTACTTTACAGCATGGGCCGATGAATTTGAAAGTCTGTTTTTATGGCTTGATTCTTGATTACAGCTCCTTATGTTTTCTAGCATGAGAAACTGGACTTGAAAAAATGCTTGTTTTTTTCACCTCAGGTAATTCAGTTCCCTAAGACTGCAAGTAAGGATGTGTTCAGTAAGGCCAGTTTCTCTTTTACTCTCAGCTCTCTTTTGAAAGTTGCAGTCAGGTGTAGCCATCAGATTTTGTTATTAAAAGGTACTGGCCATTTAAGACACAACAGTTCATTAAGCAGGATTATCCAATTCTTTTTTTGTAGGCTCAGGTGTATCATGTGTGCCCACTACTCAATAATAAATCTATTAAGTCTATGTTAGACTTAAGAGTGCTAGAGTTGATAAGTTGAAACGCAAAAGGCATGTAATGTCACATGATTGGTAGTTAACGTTAATGCACCTATCAATGTTAAGTCGCTAAGGGGGGGGGGGGGGGGGGGGGAGGCCGGGCATAGGAGAGGGATTTGACGTTACAAGTCTGCCCGTGTTAGGGACTTTTTATCATTCGTTGAGTTCTGGGGGTCGGGACTTTTGACTTTAACCGTTAGAAGAGTGGGGTCCACTGACGCCATCTTCGCTGATCACCATCTTCAATGACCGCTAAACACTGTCAAATAGTACCGCCATCTCGTAATTACCCATAAGTCACTAGAACCAAACCGATTCTCTG
>NC_090885.1:7707174-7712174 GCF_036669925.1 Montipora capricornis
AAACAAGATGGAATTGGGTGATGTTACGCGCGGGTAAGCTAAATAGCCCACAATAGGCCATTTCCGAGTTCATGTTCGCCTCTTCTTCAAAGCGAGTCTAAGTGCGAAGTTTTTCTTATAAAAATTAGTTTTCATTCATATGCAAAGTAGAACTAATTACCATCCCACCAACTTCGCACTTAGACTCGCTTTGAAGAGGAGGAAGACATAAACTCGGAAATGGCCTATTCAATCCTAAACAAAAGGCATCTTCTCGATACTTCGCGGACTAAATAAAACGATTTGTATGCTAATTTATTCCCCAGTACCCTGCGAACGCAGACGTATTTCCGGCGGTCGTATACGTCTGCGTTTGCAGGCTAATTCCCCAGAGCCTCGAGATGATGCCTTTTGTTTAGAACTGAATTTTAATATGGGCTACTATTACTAAAAACATACCTAGGCTGAGAGTCAGTGAGTTGGTTGTGAGTAGTATAAAAAAAGCCGGGTAAAAGAAATGCAAACTTGTAGTCTAATAGGACAATTAACTCAAATTATACTTTCCATGGAACGTTTTTAACGTTAGCAATGTGGTTTTCTGAAGCTGACTCCGTTTGTAGTCGAACTTAGTACTAACGGCCACACAACTTTAACTGAGAACATGTCAAGAACGTTTTCAGGCTCAAATCGCAGATAACAACGTTCAGCATCAACTCCAAAATTAAACGTTCTCATATAAAATAAAAAACATGATGCGAATAACTGCGAAAAAAATGAGCCCTTCCTTCCCCTTTTTAACCACTTTTTGCTATCACTTTAAGGTCATTCATAATGTACCAACATTGTCTACTCAGTTTTCTTCTTTTAGTAGGGTTATGGCGAGAGGCGTGAAACGGCCCAAGCACTCGGTGGTACCAAAACGAAATTGACCGTTTTAAAGAAATACAACAAATTTGTATTCTGACAAAAACGAGGCGTATGTATTGCATGTCTAATTTGGACTCTCAGAATCAACTCAGAAGAGCCTAAATTAAGTGTTGATTCCCGTAATAGAGATTTTATTTGAGAGATCGAAAATATTATGCTCAAAATTCAGCTGAGTCGATTTCTCAAAACACGGATCTATATCTGCGTCGGAAGTTGTGGTTATCTTAACTTTTATCCGTCTGGACGGTCGTATTCCTCTTTCGATCATGACTAAAACACCACACGAGTACATACGGGTAACATACGAGTAACATACGGAACATACGGATACATACGAATACATACGACTCACATACGACTAACATACGAGTAACATACGGATACATACGACTAACACACAGATATATACGACTAATTTACAGATACATACCAATACATACGAGTAATAAGAGTGTTTTTCTGATAAACTAAGCTCTAATTATAAGCCTTGCAAGCATTTTTGCACGTCAGCAAACACGTTCCCGGTTCAGTTTGAAGTTTGAGGGGGGATTTTCGTTTAGTCACAGTAAAATAAATTCACATGGAGTGCAAAACCCTTAGCTTGCGCTGCAAGATGACAATATATTTTGGATGTCGCTGACGTCGTATGACGTCATCAGATCCGCCATCTTGATTTCACTATTTCACCTCAGTTGCCTTTCTTAATGGCAAAAAAATCAGTGCTAAATCAAGCCAGAAAGCTTAAATGTAACCATGTACATGTAAAAATGTATCGATTTTGTAATTTCGTGTTGAGAAACTAGAAGAATTATGTTTAAAATGTCGAATTTTTGGAACAGTTGACACATTAAAAAATCCGCAAGCAATAAACGAACAGCTGCTTAAAGTTTCAGCAACAGAGTAAATCTCCTCTCCAAAATTTGCAAAATCTGAGGCGGGTGGCATCCAACCCTTTATCACCTCATTTACAAACCGCCAAACCCCCCCCCCCCCCCCCCCACACACACACACACACACACACACTTCATATCAGAGGTCCAAGGGGTATGTATTTTTCGCATCGAGATATCAGGAATTACAAAGCTATTAAAGCCGTCAAAAGCTCTTAACAATTCAAGACATATTGAAACGTTCCTTGCAACACTAAATAACTAAATATTTATTGACGGTATGTAAACCCTGTTGTATTGATTGGCAATCAAAGTTTCACTAAACCTGCAAAACTAGACAATAGAACAAAACATTTTGTCTTTACTCTGTATGTCAGACAACTGAAACTGGAAACTGCTAACTTTAACTGCAAACTGTAACTGTAACTGCTAATGACAACAAACAATAATTCCGAAAAGTTATTTAAGTATTGGAACGATATTTTAGCTATAAATGTAAATATTTAAAAATTAAAATGAAGTCAGTGGAATTAAGTCTTCAAAAGTCTGAAATACAAAGTGAATTCGAAATAAAAAATTATTAAGACAACCCAGTGATACTGTAACTGAAACTGTAACTGCTTAATGCGCATAACACTACATATATTACTTTGGTCATAAGCGATCCTCAAATAGTAGACACACTCGGAAAACAATACTTCACACGTGGTTTCAGGGCTGTAAGCCGATCTTCACCTAGAGTCCGCACTTAAATTCTTTAGCTAACTATATACAAACGTTGTTCATGTTACAAAACTAAAGCAGATTTTTGGTATCATCTGCGGTAGCAAAAACACTTCACTTACCACTGTTAGTTACATCTACATCACGGTTCCTTTCTCAAATGTGTCACCTGTAAATCAGTATTACGCTCTTCAATCTGTTCAGTGCACGGTAAAGATCGAACGCGTGAAGAGCATCCACTGCGCGACAGGCTATTTTTTGCGCACATCAGATTACCAGGCATCATCCCAGGCCACCAGTTTAATATCAAATATCTTTGCTCTTGTAACGCAAACTTTCCTTAGTCGGGGAAGTAATGCGTAATATTTTACTTAAGTTGTCGTTACTTTGCATAAAAATTTACTGGTATGAATTTTACTCGTATATTTTCGTATTTTTTTACTCGTATGTATCCGTATGTTAGTCGTATGTATCCGTATGTTAGTCGTATGTATCCGTATGTTACTCGTATGTTAGTCGTATGTTACTCGTATGTGTCCGTATGTTCCGTATGTTACTCGTATGTTACTCGTATGTTACCCGTATGTACTCGTGTGGTGTTTTAGTCATGATCTTCCTCTTTCAGATAAAAGCAATTAACATCCGGTGACCCCTCAACCCGGGAGACTATTTTGCCACTATATTGGTCTTCTGTTGTCGAAAAGTAGGCGAAATTCAAAGCAAGTCTGAATAATTGTTCCTAGATGAAATGATCTCTCTTCCAAGACAACATTGGTGATTTTAAGTAAAACATTCCTCAGTTACTACGGATCAGGAAGGAAACAGAATGCCGGGTGGCCTTATACGCGGAACGTGACAACTCGGCTGTTTCAGATTGGAGCAATTTTTTTCAAACAACAGGGAAAACTCGTCAGTTCTTGAATGTAATGTTTCTAATGGGAGCAAAGTGTCAAAAACCGAAATCGTTTGAACTGTGAACTTCACAGCCGTTCCATTTTGGAAGAAAGCTGACCAAATCCGGTGATATAAATAAAATGTTTAACGCTTTCTCGTCTCGAACGAGGTAGGACTCTCTACCTTCCATATTTCTGGAAGACGAGGATTTCAAATTAACCAAATTTCTTGAAAATTCCTCCCGGAGACTACACCGTGCATGGAATGATAAAATGCATTAAACTGACAAACGTGCAAAAGAATAACAGAAATCTAAAAGCATCAAAACAACTAGGAATCAGGAATGCTCTGAACGAAGTAACTCCGAGGGATTAGGTCGAGCAAATGTATTCTGGATAACAAACCAAACTGATACCTGAGAGAAGACTTGAGTTTTAGGGTTCACTCCAGTTGGTAAGTGCAATCCTCTTCCTGCAGCACGAGCCATACGTAAAAGGTATTATCAAGACTTTGAAATGAGAGACCAAAGACTGTTTGTGAAGGTCAAATTACCTTGTTGTTTTCTTTCATCATTGTTAATTGGTTAATTGTACATTGTCAAGAGAGGATAATGGAACCATTATCCACTCTTGATATTGTCCTATGCAAAGGTACAAAATGTGAACCTACGTAAAAAGGAGTTGTTAATTGGTGTCGTTTTGTCCTAACAAAAGGTAATGATCGACGCCACCGCGTTTGTCGCATGTGCTTTTCTCCGTTTTCAGTCTTAATATTATTTCAACAATTTCAACTAGAGCTTTTTTTCGTTATCGGAACCCATTTTTTGAGAGAGAGAGCAAAAATAATCATCTTACATAAATAATCTAACTTGACGTTGACAGCAAGCTGAGATATCCGTATCCGCATAGCGGTAGCCTAATGCGAGGCTCAACCGTGCGGTCATGCGTTCGATCGAGTTCTGTTCATTATTGTAACAGTTCAAGTTGCCTATCAATTGCGACTCTGACATCATACAAACTGGCAGAAAGACGAGACAGGACTGGCCTTGATGAAGTGATTTATCGCATATCTACATGGGAAAACCTTAGCCCCACATTAGTATGGGATATCTCCCAAACTAGAAGGTTAGGACACGGTAATAAAGTTTCTACTACTCAGCTGAGTCAGCTGGCTATTCATATAAGCACGTTAATCACACCTCTGATAAGGCCACTAAAACCCTAGGTTTCCTTAGAAGAAATCTAAGAATCGGTTGGCCTGTTCTTAAGACCTTGACATATAATGAACACTTAATGACTGCATGGTCCCGAGGGAAACAGTGCATTTTGTTTCCCGAGAATCTCAATGTTTCCCCGAGTCACAGCCGAGGGAAACATTGAGATTCCAGGGAAACAAAATAAATTGTTTCCCGAGGGACAGTCATTAAGTGATTTATCATATGCGAACAATAGATATCTTATACCTTTAAATGCCAAATCAAGAAAGAGAGTTATTGTTAGTTGGAATGTATGTACGGTGTGAGCGAAGTGGATCATTGTTGGGAATAACGAAGGATATACAGTCCAATTTTCGAGTGTTTAATTGAGT